>NW_026652288.1:78797325-78988040 GCF_009828535.3 Hylobates moloch | reverse complement strand
AAAAGAAAAGAAAAGAAAAGAAAAGAAAAGAAAAGAAAAGAAAAGAAGGAAGGAAGGAAAGAAGGAAGGAAGGAAGGGAAAGAAAGAAAGAAAGAGAAAAAGAAAGAAAGAAAGAAAGAAAGAAAGAAAGAAAGAAAGAAAGAAAGAAAGAAAGAAGAAAAATGTATTCTCAGATAGCAAAAACTGGAAGAAAGCCAGATAAATTAAAAGTAAATTCATATTTAGATGCATTATAAGAAAACTAGAATGCATTAAGGATAAAGAGAAAACTTTAAAAGCCTCCTAAGACAAAAGATAAATTATCTATTGGCAATTGATGCTTAAACTGGCAGCATATATCTCATCAAGTACAACAGCAGCCAGAATATTCAAAAATGCTGAGAAGTAGTAACAGTCTAAAATTTTATGCCCAGCTAAACTAAGTTTCATCAGTGATGATAAGACAAAGAACCCTCCATACATACAACTAAGGAGTGTTCACTGGCAACAGATACTCCCTGCAAGAATTACTAAAGGATATTCTTTAGGAAGAAACAAAAACAAAACATGGAAAGAAGAAATAAAAAAAAAAAACATGGAAAGAAGAAATGAAATGTATAAAACAGTAACAAAAGTAATTATAAAATCTACTGGTGATTCTTTTTTTTTTTTTTTTTTTTGAGATGGAGTCTCGCTCTGTCGCCCAGGCTGGAGTGCAATGGCACTATCTCAGCTCACTGCAACCTCCACCTCCTGGGTTCAAGCGATTCTCCTGCCTCAGCCTCCTGAGTAGCTGCAATTACAGGCACGTGCCACCATGCCCAGCTAATTTTTTTTGTATTTTTAGTAGAGATAGGGTTTCACCATGTTGGTCAGGCTGGTCTTGAACTCCTGACCTCGTGATCTGCCCACCTCAGCCTCCCAATGAACTGGGATCATAGGCATGAGCCACTGTGCCTGGCCAAAATCTACTGGTAATTCTTACTAGACATTGAGTGTAAAAAAACTAATTCAGAGGGCTTTAAAAATATATGTAGAAGAAAAATTGCAGACATTAGTAAGAGAGTAGGAGAAGAGGAGTGAGGCTACATTGCAGCAGAGTTCCTCATGTTGTTCCGGAGGAAGATAGAAATGTTAAATAAGTTTAGACTTTTCTAGAACCAAATATGAAATTAAGTATGCATACTGAGTTAAAGGCTTTCATGTAATATCCCCCAAATCCTATTTTTGAGTCTCTATAACAATGACGACAAAGCAAAAACAAATGGGGTCACTGTAATAGTTTCCTTTTGGTTTAAGCAATATCAAGTGTGTACGGACTGGTTTGGCTGATTGATAATAAGTGTTCAATTCTAGGTGCTGAAAAATGAAAAATAAGTATGACTCTACTCTCAGCAACCATCCTTGCAAAGTTAATATCACTAGGTGGTCTACAGAATAATGAAAATAGTACCTTGTGAGTTCAAAGGAAGGAGACAGCATTCAGTCATGGAAATCAAATAATGTAGGTGGTATCTGATTGAGAATGGGAGGTAAGGAAGACATATGTCGGGAGGCAGGGTGAAGGAAAAATTCATTTCACAAGAAAAAAGGCGTTAGTTAAGGCAGTGCATTAGGCAGACAAAGGTAGGGCAGAGGAAGCAGTCTTCTCCAGGCACAGGCAATTAAGGGGTGCACTGCCTGCAGATAATCTAAAACCATTCATAGGGCTGATGATATGTTGATTAGCTTTTTATGATCACCACATACCCATTAAATTTCAATGACCAAACATCCTAAAAATATTTTATTGGTCTAATGTCTAAACAACTATATAGTTCTTATTGAGTTTAATACTATACATGAGTTTCAAATTGGCAATTACGCACCCTTTCATAAACATGGTATTCTGCAGAGAAGTTTGGAGAACAACCAACATACAATTAACTTCCACTTATTTCTAATAGATAAGACCTAATCTCTAATAGATAAGAACCAAACTACACATACTCATTACAAGTGTAATTTTTTTTTTTTATTTAAGACAACATCTCCCTCTGTTTCCCAGGCTAGAGTGCCATGGTACAATCTCGGCTCACTGCAACCTCTGCTTCCCAGGTTCAAGCAATTCTCTTGCCTCAGCCTCCTGAGTACCTGGGATTACAGGTGTGTGCCACCATGCCCTGCTAATTTTTTTGTATTTTTAGAAGAGACAGGGTTTCGCCATGTTGGCCAGGCTGGTCTCAAACTCCTGACCACAGGTGATCCACCCACCTCAGTCTCCCAAAGTGCTGGGACCACAGGCGTGAGCCACCATGCCCAGCCAACAAGTGTAATTTTTATAATAGTTCAGAGTCATCTGAGTTTGCTTTGGCTGCAATTTGTGTCTCTAACACATGTAGTACTATCTGTTTCAAAATAAGCAATAGTAGTGCAGTCTTTGTAAAGAAGAATCAGAACTTAAATTACCTTAATTCTGTCATCCTATGTGCCTACTTGGAACTTTATTTGTGTTTAAATCAATGAAACAGTACAAACTCTAAGGTGTAACATTTTCATTTGCTTACTATTAATTTTATTGCATTTGTAGAACAATTTATAATATTTGAATTAAACCTTAAAATGTACTCTAATTTCATTGTTGTTTTGAATCTAAAGAACAAATCAAAAAGTAATAATATTACTGATATTGCCCTATTACTAAAAAGTAATCTTGTTATATAGAAAAGAGGATATTTAAAAAACTCTGCTCTGAGTATCAAATATTCCAGGTGCACAAGCTAGAAATATAAGAAGTCATAGCTGTGTGTGATACAGCAAGTCACATTTACTTCAAAAGCTTCAAAAAGCCAAAGCGTTACAATTCAAACTTGGATTTCATGATGTATCTATATAAAACAAAAAATAATCTGAATAAGTGAAAAGTACCGCATTTACTCTTGCTGTAATTTTAATAAATTTACCCCATCTTCCCAAAATAGTGAGTAAATAGAGTTATAATGAAAATTTTTTATGAGATTCCTCAGGATTCCTCTGTGATGGTAATCAAATAGAAAGTCATATAAAGGCAGCAGTACTGGGCCTCCTTAGGAAACAATGACCATTGGAGTGTCCTTCAATCTTCCCTCCACCTTTTCTTTTCCTGTTTCTACCACTTCATCCTAATTGAAGCCCACATTACACCATTGTCATAACTCACTACCTGGTTTCTTTTCTTCTATCTCTTTACTTATTTTACCCACCCACAATATTGGTGTTTTCTCACACACACACGAGTCTCTCCTTCTAGAGCCTACAGAACCAGACCTCCATGATGTGCTCACAAAATAATTTTATTGCCAGCCAAACTACAATGGCTCTGAAACCTGTTTTTCACCCACAGTGGATGCCTGACCACAGACCAGAAGAGACATGCTTTCTCCTGCATTTAGGGTTTTGGCTCTCAGAGCCAAGGTAAGGGAAAGTGCCCTTCCCCTTACTTTCTTGCATTTAAATCTGACTTGTTCCTGAAGCACCTAACCATGCATTTCTTTATAAAGCCTTCCTAGTTTATCTAGCAATAATTAATTTTCCTCCCCTTCATTCCCACAGTCTGTTACCTACTGGGTAAATGTGTTTGTGCTAATTGGCCTCTTTGAGCCTCAGATTCCTAATCTGTAAAATGGACATAACATGATACTGATCTCAGAATCACGAGGGTAAAACGAGATGAAGAAGTGCTTTTCAAACTATACAACATTAATGTTTCCCTTCTTTAACTTGCAATTCTGATTTGCACAAAAGTTAATGCCTGTCTTCCCCAAGGTATAGACCCATCTACATCATATCCCTTTTTCCCTAGCACTTACTCCTTCAGGACTTGCGTATGGCCAATGGGAAGAAATCAGTTTTCTAATGAGAAATAAAATGTGGTTTATTAGACTATCGGGTTCTTAAAATCTAATTATGCAATATAGCCCTATTAAATTTAAAATCACTGTTCTTAAATTCATAGAATTTTATCTTACCATCTTCCATTTTTTTTTTTCTCTCAACCAAAAGTTTTAGAAGTACAAAGGCCAATACTAGGAAGCAGCTTCCTAAAATAATAAAAAATAAATGAGGCAGCCAAATCAAAATATCCCCAACTTTACCCATTAGGATTGTCTACGAAAGACTACTAATCTTTTTTGGCCTTTCCAAACTTTAGTTTTAAACAACTATTACTGCTTTATATTTTATTCCCTCTTGAGCTATATAAAACCCCAGTACAGATTGAGGATAAAGTTTATAATAACAATCATTGATTATCATGGAAATGGAAAGTTCAATCTAAGAAGAAAACTGCTCATCCTCAAAATGAAAATTCAGTCCAGAGTCTGAAATTAATTTGTCTCAATGTGCAACTGTGACGGTTAGTGGAAGCACGTGGCACAGTGCGAAAGCTTCTCCTCCTTGCTGAAGTCAAACAAACAAATGTTCAAATTTACACACAACTCCTAACTTGAGACGTGGCCTTGAGCAAGCTGCTTAATTTCTCTAAATCCCAAATCCCAATTCCTCTTTAACAAATAGAATAAACAACACCTCTAAGATGGTGTAATCACTAAGGAAAGTAACGTAACTCAAACACTTAGAACCATGTCTAACACAGATGTGTTCCATAAATAATTATGATTAATTCTGAATTATGTTGAAAAATAATTTTTATTGTGGTTTTGTGTATTTTTTCTAAAATAACTGTTATTTTATTTTACAAGTTAATTCTTCTTTTACTTTTTCAATTGAAGAATGATATTCAAACAAAATATACAAACTATCAACATGCAGTGGGATCAGTTTCCACAATATAAATGCATCATGTAACCTTTAGCTAGAACAAGAAAGAGAATGTCACTCACGTAGCAGAAGCCCCTACTTTGCCCCACTTTCAAGTACTATCCCAAGAATAATCGCTACCCTTTTGTTTTAGAACACACACTAGTTTTGCCTGTTTTTGAACTTTATATGAGTAGAATCATACTGTATGTACTTTTTTGTGTCTGGCTTCTTTTATTCAACATTTTGTTTCTGAGATTCATTCATATTGTGTATAAATTAATAACTTTTAATGTGATGTTTTCAATTATATACTCATAAAACCAAAATATGTTAAATATTTCTCTGAAAATATAGTTATTAATTCTGTATTACTTAGCCTTACCTAGCTGTGTAATATGCAACAAACATAGTCCATCAAATGTTAGGTTTTTACCAGCATTCTTTGATAAAATAAATTTAAAAAAATAATTTGTGGTACCATTTATTGCTGCTTCTAATATTCAGTACCCCGTATACTGGGAACATCTAAAGGAAGATGGGAAGTCATGAAACAGAAGAACATGGCAAAGAACTCCATATGAACAGTAATTACTGTTCAAGTACATCTGAACTGTCATGAGCAATAAGACCTTTGGGTTTTGTTCTGCCAGGCGTAACAAGTACCTCCAATGTCACCAGTTTCCAAATTTTACTCTGACATGGGACAGAGGAGACCGGTGACAGATGGGCAAAATTTAGCATGTGGCTTGGACAGTCTTTGGGATGGAAGTCTTGTTATCTGTAACTTGCTGCCAAGTCCTGCATGTTACTTTATAACAGACACCACTGGGAAACTTTGTAGCTTCAGCCAAAAACACAGACTTAAGAGAACCAGATTTCTTCACTGTTACTATTTGTAACATTTCACCCACATTGGGCTCCTATGCAGTAATGAAATAGTCACCAGCATGAATCTGAATGAGAAAAAAAGCATTTTGACACAACAGACTGATTTTTTTTTTCACTTAGGATAGTAGCTTATTATGAAATTTGCCATTTCTAAATCAATTCTTCTTTGGTTTAGTGAGGTATTTCAAATTCATTGGCCTTTAGGCCAAATCTTGCTCCAAACATCTTATTATAATTAGTTTTAAAGAACAATAAGAACCCTTAAGGTTGGATGTGTAAAATATGTTCTCTAGTTGTTATTTATCAATGTATCTAACCTAAATTTAAACACAAAGCAATTTTTTATAAATGGTGGGTTACTAGAGTCACATATAATTAATAATTAATAATCCAAGAATAAATTAACCTGACTGATGCAGCCCTGGAGCCCTTCCATTCAGTTCAGAGCAAGCAGATATGCTGCAAAATGTTTCCTGATTGCTCAATACAAACACAGACATCTTAAGATTAGCATTTTGGGTTATTTATCCTCTACCTTCTACCACTTTGTCTACATAAGAGTTGTTTACATAGTTAGAAGTGTTTCCTAAATACTGGTTGAGAAAATACTTTTAGAAAACATAATAAATGGACTAGCAAAATGTTTTACATAGTAATTTTATTAATATTTACAATAATGCTAGAATAGATTTTCATTTTATGATAAAGCCTTTTATGGATTTAATAACTGGCTTTCCACTACTTTAGAGAACAGTTGATCCACTTCAGACAATCTACTTATTAGCTCATCCTTCAGTCATACCCTTCCTAACTTTCAAATATTCTCCTCCCTCCAAATTCTACTTATTTTGTCACATGTTCAGCTGAAAATAGCATACAGTATTATTACAATGCTTTAAACAAATAATGAAAGTTCAGAGGTTAGGCAGTTGAACTCATAGATTCAACTACTAAATGAAGACAACAGGGATACAGGCACTTCCTATGTTTGTGCTCTGCTTTTCTAGCTATGTGAACCAGTTATGGCCAGTGACATCTAAAAGGACATCAGTCATGATGGGCTTTGTTTTTAACCCAAGGAAAAATGTGATACCCAAAAGGCATGGCAGCCACTTTGCAACCATGATTTCAAAATGCCTTAAATAACTAAGAGTTTATTTACCTCCCATAGCCAGAAGTATGAGGGAGTTGTACTCATTAATTCAACTTCTAAATGAAACAACAAACAGATGAAAGCAAAGATGACCAGATTGGCTAAGCCAACTATGTGTGTTCACACTTACCAAGAATGTAAAGGCTTTTCCAAGAACTACCATAGCCCTTGGACCTTAGACCTCATTGGTCAGAATGGGATCTCATGGCTGAGAAAGTAAGGAACAGGAAGGTCATAAAAGGCTTACATTGTCTTGGGCTAAACAACAATGGAAGAAAACAGATAACGGGTAAGCACCTAACATGTTTGTCACAAAATCCCTCTAAATATTTGTGCATAAGAGAACTAATGATTATGTAATTGAACTGTTCCTTTAAAACCATGCTTCCCATAATAACAATGTTCAAGCAAAGATTATGTAAACCCAACTAACCTATAACATAGTATCAGCCCTCTTTTGATAGCAATATTTGATGTATATTTCAAATATATGTCAGTTAAGCATTTCATAAATATTTTGTGTTTATTATGCCAGGATTGGCACACTAATCCACTAACACCAGAATAGCTCATTATACATTGCATCAGTATTTTATAGATAGCTTACATGTCACAGGGCCCTAGAATTACTGCCACCATCTCAGTTTCTCTCTGAATCCCTAGGGCCAACTCATATGGAGAATGAATCTTTAAAATCTCTTGAGCCTGCTGCATTCTTGTGCCACACCCTGAAGGCAGTTCAAAACGTCCCTGAAGTTAACTCGGAGTTCAGTGGCAACCAGCCAGTGAAAGCTGTCATGTGAGACTGGTAGCCCTTGAGCATCCTCTGGAGACGGCTGGATTGACATGAATCCACTACCTGCTAGAATAATCTAATTATGCCTAAAGGTTTTCACTGAAAAGGCTTTACTCCAGGTCCCTGTCACTCTCCCTGTGGGTGAAGTCAGCTATCCAGTGACTTTCAAACACTCTCTGCATGTGGCTTTGTAACACATGAAGAAGTTCCTGAAATGTCAATCCTAAGGGACAAGTGTTCATGTCACTAAAGCAATACATCATAACCTCTGCACTTTCTGGATCTTTCAGACAAAAGCCAAAAGCTGTGAAGGCCACAAGGAAATTATTCTTGCTATCCAAGAGTTGGTATTTCCAAAGAAAAATACATGTATTTTAGGAGAGTTATGGGGATGAATTTGCATTATAGTAGTTCCTGCAAAGCCTGTCCTAGGAATAAAAAGCCTTCAGTTCCTGAAGTCTGAAAATCTGGTAACATTCAGAGCATATGGATTCAAAAAGGAAAAAAGTTAAAGTGTGACATTTCTTTTAACCAACAATTTTACAGCTGGAAGAAATCTTTTCCACTCTTAGATGGCATAATGTGAAAATCCAAGCAACCAAGCTTAAGGTCTCTAAATTCACCACTTTCATTCTACTACCAAATTCCAAGATTTATTAAACATCTCCTCTCACACTACTCTGGGCTTTATGAGCAAACCAGATTTGACCTTTAAAATAATAGAAGCATCTGGATTATTTCAACTGATTTTCCTACTGGCAGTTTTTTAGGTCCTTATGATATTTCTACTTTCTATCTGACTCCACATACAAAATATAGAGGAGAAAAGTCTAAAAATATTTCTAATTTTTTATACTTTAAGGTTTAATTAAACAATATTTCTAATTTTTAATACTTTAAGGTTTGCTTAATTAAAATTATCTGACGATAAGTATTGGTGCATTACCATACTGGACATCAAAATGCTTCTTTATACACAGCTGCTGAATTAACTTCACTAGCCCTGATTTCAATTCATATTTCACAATCTCCATCCTTCTCTAAAATGCTCTTTTATACCCTAGCAGCTGCTCTAAGAGCATAATACCTTACTGGTCCAAACTCAGATCATTAAGATCAAAGATATAGAAAGGGAAGCATGATTGAGGTCCAATGTTATAACTTTTAATGATATACATTCTGGATTTTTCATCTCAATATCTCAAAGGGAATCTTCTTAATGGGGTTCCATAATCATAACAGGTCCATGGGAATGCAAAAGAGCTCCAGGGCACTACTGGAAAGTGCATCTTAGAATCATAAGGACATCTTTGCTATGAATAAGTGAGACAACACTATAACTTTGGGAAAGAAGCACCTCTCTCTGAAACAGGGTAACATTTACTGGATCGATTAAAAATCAGTTGTCTTCCTTCCTTCCTTTCTTCCCTCCCTCCCTCCCTCCTTCCTTCCTTCCTTCCCTCCCTCCCTCCCTCCTTCCTTCCTTCCTATCTTCTTTCTTTTCTCGTGATGCTTGTGCCCTGGCCTGCGGGCTGCCTCAGATTGCCGGCGCGCGCCACCACCCCTCCCTCGTTTTTCTCCTTTGGCTGGAGGCGCGGTTTCACAATGTCGGCCAGGCTGGTCTCCAGCTCCTGATCTCCAGTGGTCTGCCCGCCTCGGTCTCCCGAGGTGCTGGGACTGCAGACGGAGGCTCGCTCACTCGGTGCTCGGTGTTGCCCGGGCTGGAGTGCGGTGGCGTGGTCTTGGCTCGCTGCAGCCTCCGCCTCCCACTTGGCCTCCCAGGGTGCCACCCCGTCCGGGAAGTGAGGAGCCCCTCTGCCCGGCCGCCACCCCCTCTAGGAAGTGAGGAGCCTCTCTGCCCGGCCGCCCCGTCTGGGAAGAAGTGAGGAGCGCCTCTGCCTGGCCACCCCGTCTGGGAAGTGAGGAGCGCCTCTGCCCGGCCGCCCCGTCTGGGAAGTGAGGAGCGCCTCTGTGTGGCCGCCCCGTCTGGGAAGTGAGGAACACCTCTGCCCGGCCGGCCCGTCTGGAAAGAGGTGAGGAGCGCCTCTGCCCGGCCGCCCCGTCTGGGAAGTGAGGAGCGCCTCTGCCGGGCCGCGCCGTCCGCGAAGTGAGGAGCGCCTCTGCCCGGCCACCCCGTCCAGGAAGTGAGGAGCCCCTCTGCCCGGCCGCCACCCTGTCTAGGAAGTGAGGAGCGTCTCTGCCCGGCCGCCCGTCTGGGAAGTGAGTAGCACCTCTGCCTGGCCACCGCGTCTGGGATGTGGAGAGCGCCTCTGCCCGGCCGCCCCGTCTGGGAGGTCTACCACAGAGGCCAGAAGCAATGTGGGGGCTGGACGTGGTGGCTCACGCCTGTAGTCCCAGTACTCTGGGAGGCCGAGGCGGGTTGATCCCTTGAGGCTAGGAGTTTGAGACCAGCCTGGCCAACATGGCGAAACATATGAAAAATACAACTGACAAACCAACCAACCAACCAAGTGACAACAAAACAGGTCTACCCTGGAGTCATACTCTAATTTTTTCTATTTTCCTCCCTTTCTGATCCTTTATCCCACTTTCTTTTTCTTCCTCTTCCTTCTCCTTCTTCTTTGTCAAATAGAGGATTGAGTTATTATCATTGATCCATACAAAGTCCCTCTCTCATTTATTTTCTTTAATTCCCACCCCCCATTTCTATTCCCCGTCTTCCCATGTGCAACCTTCCTAATATGTTTGATATGCATCTTTTTGTTTGTATGTACTTTTAGAAAATGTTTATTGTTTTGTCTGCAAAAAAAAATTTTTTTTTAAAAAGAAAAAAAAATGATGAAAGACTGACTGATTTCCCTGTGAGATTAGGACAAGCAAGGACATCTGCTTTCATCACTATCATCAGCAATGTATGGAGATTCTTGAACAGTAATGCAAAAAAATTAAAATGGAAGTCATCCATGTTAAAAAAAAAAATAAAGAGTTGTGCTCTGGCCACCACCATTTCCAAATTATGGTCTTTCACAACTTTATGGCATGTGGTCATTCTGTTTCCTCTCCCTATTATTCCCTTTTGTTCTTTTTCCACCTGCCATATTCCCACTCATCTTTCAAAGCAGCTCAAATAAAACCATCTTGTCTAGGATGATCTCTCGTATGACTCCAGGAAGACTTAAGTTTTCCTTTTTTGTTCCCATTGGACTTTGTTTACACCACTGCTACACCATGTACTATAGTCTGACTATCATTAAATTAACCTTTATGCCTCCCATAAAAAAAAAAAATCAGTTGTCATACTAGGTCATCTATTTTTTTCTGGTCCTGCATTTTCTGAAAATAAAATAGGAAAATTAATGCTAACTACTGCAGTTTGTACTTGGGATTCTTGTTATAAATAAGTAAAAAATATGATTGCATCACATTTTGTGAAGCCACTATACTGCAACGTTGTCCATGTGTATGCATCATTGTAAGAAATAGAGGATTAGGAAATTATGTAAAAGTACCAACAAGTAGTAAAAGCTAAAATCTTGTCTCTATTAACTATTTACTAATATTGCCTCAGGCAAATTTTTGTTTTATATTTAGTGTATTAACAGCAATCATTTTCATCCATTCATCCAGCCAGTCATTTGCTCATTGGGCAAACATGGTAGAGCTGTTGTTTTCAGCACAGTGCTAAGCAATGAAAATACTAGATGTAAGATGATTCCACTGTGAGATAGTCTGCCACCAACAAAGAATCTCTGAGCATAGCTCTTGACAAGAACATGACTAGCACAGACAGAAAATACATTTATTCTGTCATCCTCATTAAAGTTCACTAACTTCTCTTGTAAAATAAGGACAAATGCACTTTACCTAACTTGCGAACACTTAGGAATATTTTTCCAGAGAAGTAAATTACCTATATTTATACTGCCTGAAGAATAATGACTAATAATTATTTTGAGTTTATTATATTCTGAACACACCTGTTTAAGTCTCTTACATGCATTATCTCATACAGTCTTCATAATGCTTTATAAAGGAAGTAGTATTTTTATCCCCACTTTATAAAATACACCACAGAGAAAAATTCAGAGATCTGGTAGCTTGCCTAAGTGGTAAATATTTGTACCTAGGCCCATCTGACTCCGAAGCTGAGTTTCTTAAATGTGGATATAGACGAATTTCAAACTTGCTGCAAGTCTAAGCAAAACCTGCCTCGTTGCACATATCCATGTTAGCATTCAAGGCATACATTTAGAAGGCACAGAATCGCAGAATTGGGGGAAAACTTAGACACCATGTAGTCCAATCTAGCCATCTACAGTTAAAAGGCAGACCTTAAAATTAGGAGAAAAAATACCTATTGAATGAAAAACTAAAAGGAGTAAGGAAAAAAGCTGAATAAGGCAAAGGAAGTGAGGAATCCTGCATTATTCATTTTTGTACTCCTAGTACTTAATACAATCCTTAGCAAATAGTTAAAACTCAACATATGTTTGGTCAATTGGATTATGTTACATGTTATAAGTTTTTTAAACTCGTCTCTTAAAGGTCAAGGGCACAGGACACTTTCAATTGCTTAAGGTTTGTAATGTATGAAAAATGAAGCAATGAAAAAACTGTGGTATATTTTATATGTTCAATCCTGTTAGTTAATGTTTGTAATTATCCATATAACTTCATTTGGATATAAGGCCTAAAGTATGCCTTCTACCCAAGGTGTAAGAGTGAAATACTTTGAGATCCCATCTCGGGTAAGCCTTACAATTCTATGGTCTGAATATATTATTACCCCCAATTACAAACAAATAGTTTGGGCAACTCTTACTATGTTCACACATTTGAAAGTGATGCGACACTTTATATTCTATGTCCTTAGACTTTTAAAAATCCAAGAGTGCTTATGTAATACTTTTACAAATCAGCAAATAAAATACACAAAATAATTTCAGAGACATTAAATTATTAAATTGTCAGTATATCAAACCAACAAAAATTTGAAGTTTTATTAAAAAATTTCTTCCCTAGAGTGTTCTACTAAGTTCACCAATTTTAATGAATATATTCAGAAACTGTGTAAGGATTATCCTTTTAAAATGCACTTAATCGAAATAGCACTAAATTATATGTGGATGCTTAGAGTTTCCTCATGTGTTGATTACCAGGATGCATGTTAGATTTTTCAGGAATTAGATTTGATACTATCTCCTTATTATGCAAAACCATGGAAAACATTTAATTAAAACTTAATTAAAATCTCCATGATGCCTCAACCCCATGGAGTCCATTTTTCAAGAACAAGCAGCAAAGAAAGCCTCCAGGACAGTTTTTGAAAAATGATGTATAGGAACTCACTTTTCTCAGATCCTGTATCTTCACAAATAACTTTTTCATTTGCATCAGCCTATAAAGTGACAGATTAACACTAAAACTGGTAATTATCAATTATAAATAAATACAGAGATTTAGATCAGTTACTAATACTTTGTTTCTTCTAGAGCTTTTATATATCATTTCAAAACATGAGAAAATTTTTATAGTATTATGTGTGCCATGTAGTAGGCTTCCAATAGGTATTTAATAAAATGAATGTTAACTATGTATATATTAAAAACTCTAATACCCTGATACAATGTCTTTCCTAAAATATTTATAGTAAAATATTTGAACTAGTTAAAAATTCTAATACCCTGATACAGTGTCTTTCCTAAAATATTTATAGTAAAATATTTGAACTAGTAGTTTTCATTGTGATTAGAATAATTTTGTTTACATAGATATACTTCGTGTAATAGGATAAGTTATAGTATAAAGTGACCTATGTGGAGGAGAAAATCCTCAAATATAGCCTTATTCTGTAACTTCTAAGAAGATAATTCAGCCTTCTCATATAGTTTTAACTCACATCAGAAAACAAGAGCTCACAAAAATATTCATACTCGGCAATAAAAAGAAATGAACTGCTGATACATGCAACATCATGGATGAACCTCAAAAAACGTTCTGCAGGAAAGAAGCCAGACACAATAGAGGGAATATGTGATGATGCCACTTATATGGCATTCCGGAGGAGGAATAACTAAACTATGGTGATAGAAATCAAGAGCAGTGGTTGCCTGGGTAGCCATGAAGGGGGTCAGGGGTGGGGCTTCAATTCAGGGGATGATGTAACAGAGCAGGAGAAACCCTGTGGTGATGAGATGTTCTATATTTTGATAAGGGTCTAAGTTACAAAGGTGAATGCACATTTCAAAATTTTTAAACGGCACACGATGATCTGTGCATGTTACTGTAAGTCATGCTTCATTTTGAAAAAAATTAATGTGTACCAGACATAATTCATCTTATGGAAATCAGTCCTCCAAATATAATGCTGTTGTAATTTTTGGAACTCTTGTTTTGGAATTGCATTCTGAGATGAGAATATATTTCTTTGATATCAGTGGCATAAAATCGTCTAAAGGTAAAATTGTTCAGGGTCAAGTCTGTACGTTCCAAGTGGTTAAGCTAGAAAAGACTATTTATGCTCATCATGCTGAAGTAGTGCTAAGTTAATGAGACTAATTTTTCTCACAAACTGATTATTCACACACAAACACAAACAAACAGTTAAAAACTAATTGGTATGGTAAATCTAAGTTAAGCTTTCCAAAAAAACTTACTGGTTAAATGTGGAATCCCTGAAGTAAGTGTCAAAGTCTACCTATGACAATACTTTAAAGGGTGCAACTTTAATCACATGTATAAGAGATAGTAAAATATAATGGAATAGATAAGGTAATTATACCTATTTTGTTCTGCACACACACACATACATCATTAAGACTTAAAATAAGATTTACACTAGAAAATAGCTCATTTTTTCTTCATTATAGAAAGTCTGTAAGACACAGATATTCTCAGATAAAATTTTAATTTGCAATTATGCTCAAATTTATTCCCTAACAGGAAAAAGGTCTTTGCTCTTTATTAAATTTTATTTACCATCTAATATGTATGATGCAGTGATCACATATGTCTCCCTATTGCTCCTTCCCAATGAGACTGCAACAGGATAGATTGAATCTTTAACACACCACATGGGATGGCAATCTCTAGTATCATGCTCTTATTTTATTCCATTATTGGAATGGAGAGCATAAATTCTCATAATACAGAACTCATGTAGGAAAATACAAGAATCAACTGCAAGAATGACCAGAATCCAGCCCTCAAAAAGAATTGGGTATTTAAACTTAAATGGGTTATACACAACAACTAATCCTATGTAGATCTATGAAACCTGAGTTTACTGCCTTATGATAAAATTTTGGCCAAAAAATCTCAAATTTAAAAAGTTGTTTTTGTGTAATAAACAGTCTATCTGAAGTTCTAGTTCCTCATCAGGTGCCCTAAAACCCAAGCCAGGGTTATTATTTCTTTGTCCTAAATATGAGAGGTTTGAATTAGATGTCCTCCAAACTTCCCGCCAATGCTGTCACCATATTTTTCTACGAATCTATTTGATACAAGTGAGACAGTCACCAAAAACCAACTAAAGTTACTGTAGCTATTGCCTTAGAGACACGTGAAACATGACCAAAAAAGTTAATGAAATGTAGGTGTAAGATCTTGAGTTCTCCCTTCACGAAATCACAATAGTCTGCACAGATAACTTCAGAGAACAAGCAAATATATTCTGAGGATTCCAAAAGAACTTTAGGATAATTCTGTTAAGTGAGCTATTATATCTGTTATTTGAAACGTATGTAGCATTTCATCATCATTAAATGCACTACTAATAGATTCGTTATATGTTAACCAACCATGCTACTTAGAACACTTGGGCATTTCAGAGATTAGGAAAGGGGTTAAAAAAATCCTTTCCTAAGAATATGAAAATACTAAGTACTAATGTAAACATCAGAAATCTGAATTGTTGGTCTACTTCTATCCAATGGGAGATGAACAACTGTGAATGTAAAACTGTTTGAATTTACATTTCTAGTTGTTCATCTCCCAGTGCCCAGAGATTATCCTGTTCATGTAATATCTATTGAAAACCAACTCAGAAAGATGAAAAGTTATACTATTTTTACAACCTTTCAGAGAGAGTCCACAAACTGCCTTAATAATTCACTCTAAAAATGTAACCAGTTTTATTGTCAAGAAATTATTTTCTATGTCAAACATAAATTATATTACCCAAGAGCCTCCTCTTGGTGATGTTAAGCAATCCCAGATCACTTTTCCTGTGGGTCTTCTTTTCTAATACCTCCTGTAGTAGCATCCTGTTTTAATCTTTGTGATTATTCTTCAAGGTTTTTAAGACCAGACACCATATTCTAATGATTACCCAGCCTAGGGGCTGGCAAATTACAACCCGCAAGCCAAATCTACCTGTATTTCTAAGTAAGGTTTTATTGAAACACAGTCATGATCATTCATTTATGTATTTATGTATTGTCTAAGATGGCTTATGTGCTTATAACAAAGATAATATGCCCTGCAAAGCAAACAGATATTTCCTGTCTCTTTACAGAAAATCTTGCAGATCCCTGATCTAGTCAATGAAGTAACTTGAAATGTACAATTACTTCAGGTTTCATTTTACTTGTGTAAAGACAGGGCCTGAGCAGTTTTATCATAAACTTTCCTACAATTTCAGATCCTCTTTGGTGTAACATAACATCCTAAAATATTGGTTCACGGCAAATGTGTAAGAGTATCACATAAGACACCCGATATAAGTTGATGATCAGTTTCAACCCCAAGCAGAGAAATCATTTTCAGCAAAAAGTGTTAAATCTTCCTCCACAATCAAGGTACATATAGGAACACAGAGAGCCCCAGAATTCTCAGTAAAGGGACACTGAAGCTGTCCATTCATAGCACTGTATCACCTCCCAAT
Organism: Hylobates moloch; assembly: GCF_009828535.3. Lineage (NCBI taxonomy): Eukaryota > Metazoa > Chordata > Mammalia > Primates > Hylobatidae > Hylobates > Hylobates moloch. The sequence goes on along the minus strand of NW_026652288.1, from coordinate 78,971,600 downwards.
AATCTGATACATTCTCTTTCCTTAGCTTAATGGTGTACTGTGCAGATCTGAGGAGACCATACCAAATGCTTCCAGAGCCAGAAAGCCATATAAATTAGTGGAGCAGGCTGGTGTGAGACTGCAGGGCATGGTGGGGTCTGTGGAGACCCTGAGCGCATTCAACTGCCCAAATCTATTAGCACTGATCTCCAAAGGGCTGCTGTGCAGTAATATGGGCCCAGAGTAGACAAATGTTTTTCAAGGGAAACTGAACAGCAAGATTCAAATTTCTTAGTACACTGTTAGTGCCAACACTGTAAAGGCTGAAAAACTGAACCTGTGGCCACTTAAAGTTGCAAAAATCTTTAGGATGTACTTGTCACTTGAGAATATGTCTGTGGAGGAGAACTGACCATAGTTAAATCTTCTGGTTTAGAAATGAAGAAACTAAAGCATAGGAAAATTAAATTATTAGTCTAAGATTGTACTGAGTGTAGCTAGTCTGGGGCTAAAATTCTAGTGGAGTTCTACTTTCAGCATACCGCTCCATAAATGCTTCTTCATTTGGAGGGATTCAAGGGACCCACTGAGAATCTAAGACCTAAGGATTCTTTCAGAGAAAAATATATGTAAGTGAAAATTCACCAAAAAATTGACTTGTAATGTAAAGGATTTCATACAGTCATGGAGCTTATCCATGCCCATCCCCTTTTCAGGGATTTCTGGACACAAGGTTTAGTATTTTTTAATTACTCAATATGAAGAATACATAATAATCCAATTATGTCAGACAAAAAAAAAGTCAGAAGCTTTACAACATTCGAGGTAGGCTTCATTTACTACTTCCAACCATTTGTTTGACCATTATGTCACCTAATTATACCAGAGCAAATTTGTCAGACAGAACATGTTCCCAAACTAATAACACTGGTTTTATAACATTCTTTGTTTAATTTAAAATGATAAGTACTTTCCTTCAACTCAATTATAGTATCATTTAGAATAAATTATCATTTCATTTCAACCATCCCAAAATATATGAAGAAAATCTCTTTTCTTGGACACTGATTTGCACTTATTCTCAAAAGCATCTTGCTCACTAGCTTCCTCCAGAAGTCAGCACCTCTCCCTTATTTTCAGAACAACTTGTATACTGCTCTTGTTACCTTTTTGGGGATTTTTGCTTATGTACCTCCTCTCCAACTATACTCAGTCTTTTGAAGATGGAGCAGAAACTTAATTAAGCTCTGAGCACAATGCCTGCCACATAAGTACCATCCTATTAATGTTGGATGAGTTAACATTGTCCTCACAAGACATTTCACCAGGTCTGGATAAGTTGCAGGTGCCATTTAAAAATTATTTCAAGATTTAATCAAAGTATAAGTAGTATTTTGGTATTTTGTCTCTTTTATAACTTTTAATTTTTCTACAAAGGAAATAAGTGAATGATGACTAATTTGAAAAAAAAAATCTTTAAGCAAATAGTGTGGGGAAATAGCATAGAGGAAAGAAGGTTATAAACCTGTTCCAAAAGGGTGTCTGACAGAATATAAGTTAATCATGGAACAAAATTTCTATTGTCATTAATCTGGCCTGAGATTTCCCAACTTCCCTTAGGATGGCAGATGGAGAGGTAACACACAAACCAATTTGTCTGTTATTTCACACAAGGGACTCAACTGAGTACTTACTCTAAATTTTGAAAAACATCTTATATTCTGTAAAATAATGAATAGATATAAAGGAAATTATGTTAAAAGTAAAAAGTCATAGATTAGACAAAATAAGAAAAATATGAATTTTGTTCAACCCATGACAAATATACACGGTTTTGTATATTCCCCTGAATTTGCTTTTTAGAAGTTTACTTTGGTAAGGTGGAAAATTTTAGAGGAAATGATGCTTGGTTTATTGGCAAATTCAATATGGTTATTAAGTATTATACAAAGCACTGTTCTATGGGGAAGACACAAGGGTCTAACAAAAAGAAGGCAAAGCAAACAAAAAAAGTCTTTGTATATTTTTCTTCCCTATAGCACACAGAGGAAGTATAGGTCTTCCCTATAGCACACAGAGGAAGTAGACTACAGTTAGCCCATTAGAAGGGCTAACATTGGGAAAATCTCGGATAATTTGAGCATCAAAATAAGTAATAAAAGTAAATGCTTATAGCACAGTAAGTATTCATTTGTCCTCCCTGATACAAATAAATAAATAAGAAAAGACATTCCTTGCAATAAAAATCCAACTTCTAAATTTAGAAGGAATAATTTAATTAGAAAAATCAACATTTGACAAGAATTATCAATAAATACTATAATCAGTAGGTAAAAGTTGGATAGGAAACATTATTCCCATTGTCTCTAAGTATCTCCACACTAAATACTTACTAATTACAAAAGGAAAACAATAACTTTACAATGGAGAAACCTGTGGTGAAGCCACCTTAACCAAGTGATAAAGTTAATATCACTGGAAATGAAATTTGACTTCATGTGTTTCCTGACACGATGTGCTGAAAACACAGCATCATTTTTGTTTTCTCCTGTCAAAAGCCTATAACCTAAATTGATTCATAAGGAATAATCAGCCAAACACCAGATAAGGGACTTTCTACAAAATAATGGCCAAATTATTAAAACATATCAATAAATAAAATAAAAGCTTGGTTTCCAAATTAATGACAGAGTATTTCACGTTACAAAGACCAACAAGGCATGACAACAGAAAAAAAAGGCTGGGCACAGTGGCTCATGCCTGTAATCCCAGCACTTTGGAGAGGCCGAGGCAGGCAAATCACCTGAGGTCAAGAGTTCGAGACAAGCCTGGCCAACATGGTGAAACCCCATATCTACTAAAAATACAAAACTTAGCGGGCATGGTGGAGGATGCCTGTAATCTCAACTACTCGGGAGGCTGAGGCAGGAGAATCGCTTGAACCAGAGAGGCGGAAATTGCAGTGAGCTGAGATAGCGCCACTGCACTCCAGCCTGGGTGACAGAGCAAGATTCCATCTCAAAAGAAAAAAAAAATACAGGATCTGAGATTTTCTTTTCCTACAAAGGACATGTGGCCAATTGGTAAAATCTGAGTAAGATCTATAGAACTTATTAATATGTACATATTAATTTTTTGATTTTGAAAATTATCATATGGTTATGAAAAAAATTGTTCTTAAGAAACACCTACTAAAATGTTTAGGGACATCAGGCCTGCAATTGACTCTTAACAGTTAAGATTATATAAAATATATAAATATATACATATGTGTGTCTGTGTGCATGTACATATGTGCACATATATCTGCTTCAGTTTTAATCAGTGGTTCTCTTTGATCTTAACCCAATTTGAAGAAAAATATACAAAGACTTTTTTTGTTTACTCTGCCTTCTTTTTGTTAGTACCTCAGAAGTATTTGGCATGGGAAAAGAAGAGCAATTCAAGCATAATGCAAACCAACAATTTGGGTCTCCAGTACTATAAATAATCTTGAGTTACTACAGGCAGACCGTAAATTTGGTCTGTATAAAACCTTCCGCACTTTCCATTCTAACCCACAGCTACTTTTCCACAAGAGAAAGAAATCTATATACTATGTGCATAGCTATAGATATATGGATATTTTAAGCCAACTTACAAAGGCAAAATCCTTACCCCAATCCTACCAGTCACTTCAAACTAAGACAACATGCAATAAAATAACAAATGCAAGATATAGTTATCATTTTGAGAATACCCAATCTCCCCCACCCATGATTCTCTATGAACACCGTGGTCTCCCTTTGGATGAAATTCTCCATTTGGGATTATCTTAGTAGTTAGGACCTACCTTGTACTATTGCCTCCCACTGCGGACAGAAAAGGACAGAGCTTCTCTCTGTTTCACCCACTCCCTGTTAGCCTATCAGCCACTTGCTTCTGGCAGCTTGAAACATGAAGTTGTTTCTGGAGGCCAGATTCCTTGCAGCAGCAATAGAATTCTGCTATGACTGTGGCTCCTTCTTCCCCCAGAACTCTCTGGCATCTGTAAATTTTCTGTATCAGACTCCACATTCCCATCAACTTGTATTCCCATTTCTTCCTCCACTAGCCTTCTAGTAAAGTCTTTTGGGGTTTAAAATAACCAACCAGTTTCTCTCTCTTGGAATCAAAAATCCCAACTGACAAAAAAGTTATTAGAATTTATAAAATCTCAACGTAAAACAAGTTTTGCTAACTCTACTAATAGGAACCCAATAGGGGTCTGTTTACATGTGAGCAAATCTCTTTGGGGCACTTGCAAGTGTGGAGAGAAGATTGGCTTCACATTTGGTCATGGCCTCTCTGGCTATTTAGAGATAGGCTTCCCTACAGATTAATTCCTACAAGAGGCAATTAAAGCTAAGTTCCTTTGATGTGCTGGAAGTTGAGATAAAAATGAAAAACTACCTGACTCTCAATAAATTTGCTAAAACATTTTAATTGAACATGTGGCTGTTTCCAGAGTCTGTCCACCTGGTAGAGGCGCTTTACCTAAAGAAGCACAATCACTGTTTGGCAACCTGCATACTGTCTCTAAAATATCATCCTCCAATACCTCCTCCATAAATAAAATTTATTCCCCTATGGATTATTTTTTCTTCCACAAAGAAAAGTCTTTGTTTTCAAACAGAAATTGGATTCCACACTAAAAATTTTAGTGCATTTTCTTTATGAATTTAGATTGGAGAGTAATTGAAAATTGAAAATGCCTCTGATTAAAATGGAAGTTACCATTTTCTCTTTAGCTGCAAATAATATCAAAATACATTCAATGATTAGGAAGTACAGTAATAAGCCTCCTGTCATGATGGTAAAGCAGGAACATCACTTTAGTAATATAAAATTCTTAAAACTGTGACAGGGTCCAAAGGCATTCATTTTACATAGATCACACAAGCCCTTGTTCATGCTCAGATGTGCAAATATAACTGTGTCTATAACTTGGATCCAAATTTATTTAGGTTATAACCTGTATAGAATATTATTTCATGATACTTATGTTATAAAAACTGTTCTCTACACCCATCTACACATTTGAAGAATTCATAATTTCTAAAAGGAATTTACTTTGTAGAGTTCTTTTCCCCAAAAGACTAATCTGAGATTACACTCCTGTGTAATCTTTTAATGACTCACCACTGCTTAGAGGATAAATTCAGACACCTTGGTATGATACACAAGACACTTGTAATCTGTTTGCTGTTAACTTTTGCATGTTGTTCTCCCACCATTTCTTTTCCTACACTCTTGCCTCTTTCCACCCTCAAATCTTCACACACTGCTCTCTTCCTACCTCAGTGTCTTTGCACACCCTCTCCCAGCTCTTTGAATGCCTCTGGCTTCTTTCTATCTGTTCAAAGTCAACTCATGAGTCAAGATCTAACACTTGTGTGAAATTGTCCAAGAAGCACAGAGGAGAATCTAGGTAAATGATGGAAGTGAAAATTTATCCACAGTAAACAGTAAATTAATGAGAATGATTATTTAGAACATGCCAAGTACCAAGCACTATTCTGGGCTGTGAATATGACACTGAAAAAAAAATCCTGCCTTCAGAGATCTGACATTGTAGTAGATGACGACAAAAATAAATAAATAAATAAATAAAGTAAGTAAGTAAGTAAACAGTGTAGTCTGCTAGAAAGCGGTGTCAGAGAGGGGGGAAAGTGCTAAACAAGGTAGGGAGGATAGAGAGGGCCAAGAAAACAAGTTGTAAGTTTAAAGATAGTCAAGATACTTTCATGGGAATGAGACACTAAAGGATGGAGGGAGCCCATTGTGCAGATATCTAACAGAAAGGTACAGGCATGACAAAAGTTGAACAAGATCTAGCGCAAAGGCCTGAGGCAGAACATGCCCAGCATATATGAGAAACAGCAGAGTCCAGTGTGGTTGGAAAGGAAAGAGGGAAGTGCGGAAGTCTCAGGACATGAATTGAGAGAGATAAAGGGTAATGGAGGAAGATCATGTAGATTCTCATAAGCAGTGGATAAGTGGGGAGCCACTGTGGCTTTTAATCAAAGGAAGAACACACTCTGCCTACGCTGTCATCAGATCATTCTGGCTGCTTTGTAAGAAGAGAAAAAAAAGCAAAGGTGAAAGGAGGGAACCAGTTAAGAAGCTACTATAATAATCAAAGCGAAAGATGATGGTAACTTGAATGAAGCTAGAACAATGGAAGTGGTAAAAAGTGACAGGTTCTGGACATAATCTGACCATAAAACCAAGAAATTTTTTGAAAGATTAGGCATGGGGTATAAAAGAAAGAGAGGAGTCAAGGATGATACTCAGATTTTTGGCCTGGGCAACGGGAAGAAAAGTACTTGCATAAGAAGAGGCAACCCCTGGCAGTAGTAAGTTCAAGACGAAGAAGAGGAGCTCAGTTTTGGACATGCTCAGTCCTCTTTAAAAAGCCAGATGACTGGGGAAATGGTCTTTGAGGGCTATTTTTTTTTTCAGTTCTAAACATACTTGGGCCTGAGAAAATGCTAAGTACCATACACTCTCTGGTATCAAACAGCTTATCATACATGTACCATCACTCCCACCTTGTTAAAAGGAGGCAAACTTTATACAGTTAAAACCATTCAAGAACAAAATTAAGGGTGGGTGCTAAATATATAAGGCACTAATTTGGATATCAAAATAAATGACAGACAAATTTGGGGGATCTTGGGAAGTAAAGACACCATTAACTTTTATCTAATGATATAAAGCTTTCTAGTTAGCTCTTCCACTTACATATATGAAAAGCAAGATTCCAGATTTTTAAAGATAATTGAGATTATGATAGAAAATATGATTCAAATATGCTCATAAAAACCTTTTTTCAACAACTATAACGTATTTTCATTGAGCAATGTGAAACCCATGGGCAAAGAAAGGATCCCAGAAACCCTTTTTCAGAATACACTGTAGCTTAGGTGGGGAATAAATATTATAATTCAGATAGAAATGCATGTACCACACATTTGTTTTCTGCTCCACCAGGTGATTTACACCTGTATTAATGATGGACTGCCCAGACAACACCCCTCTACTTGCCTGTCAATCAACAAAGCTGTCATCACCTGAAGAGTCAGATCACACAACTACTTGAGAAACACTGTGTCCTTTCTTAAAATGGCAAATTATCATAAATATGATATTTTCTGCTTTTTTCAAGTCTCTAAATACATTTTATGGTTAAACACTTAAATTGGAAAATATTTACACATAAAAATTCTAGGGAGTATAAATTAAAACTAAACGTTAAGGCATACACAATGCCCCACCTTTCAAATGCTGTCAGGCCAGGCAGTCATGAGGAGAGTGGAGGAGGGTGGAAACTGTGGAAACCAGTAGACTATATCAGTAACCAAAACTTTTTCCTAACATGCGACCTTATAAACCTTTGAATTTTGATGGATTTTACCATATAGATTAAATCATGGATAAACTGACTTCTTCTTTATTACTTTTACCACCCCAATCCATTTTACCATCAAATTTCAAAGTCCAAGACCTGTTAGGAGGGGAAAAATGGCTAAGTGCATAAAAATATCCTGATTTGTATCTACTTTAAGGACACAATGGGCTGTGTCAATTGAAATCAACAGTTGTCACTCCTCCCTCATCAACCAGCACATGCATACACACACACAAACACACACACACACACACACAAAAGCATCCACATCCCTCTGCAGCCTCTGGTTGCATGGATCAGGAAGCATATGGGAAGCGCTTCCTATGAATCTGCTGAAACTCTACCACAGCCAATAAAAAATTAAAATATGTGTCCCCCAGGACTAAAAAGCAGAATGAGAGCTGGAAAGACATCATTATTAATGCAAGGAGCAAAGCCCAAAGCCAGGTTTGAGGTGGGTTCTTTTTTAATATAAAGTGACATTTCCTATAACCTCTGGACCATAAGCCTGCATGTCTGATATAGATAATTTCTTCAGAAATTGAGAACACCAAATTTGTGTGGGATAGCAGTAAATTGGGGTCAAAAATGAGGGACGGTTTCAAGTTCCTGTTTGTCTCTGCATCACTTCTGCAATGTTCCGATTATATTTTCATGCATTGGCCTGTAGTTGGGTATTAATAGAATGTTTTGACAATTACGTATAAAAGATGCAAAAGCAGCACCCATGGTCTGACTGATGAATATTGTCTTTTCAAACTCTGTCAGCTTTCCTAAGCTTGGAAACAGCACAAGATTACTGTGAAGGAAAACAGATTCAGGTCAGCAACCCTGAATATAAAAGCTCCACTTGCAATATATTTGTAATAGTGAGAAAAGCAATTGCCCATGAATTCTTGGTGAACCAAAAGCAATTAGATTTACAAAAAAGAGAACTGTTAGAAATAAGTTTTCCATAAAAAAATAGCACAGACACTATTCCCATTACTGAAGTCCATTAGAACTGATAGTGTTTGTATCAGAATATTCCAAACGTGTTAAAAATAAACAGCATCATTTTTATTCAAGGTGACTAAGAAATAAAGTTGGTGTTTTCAACTTTGTTGATATTGTGACTGGGGCCTGTAGGAATGCATTTAAGAGGTGAATTCAAAATCTGTCAGACATGGTAGTGTTTAAATCTCTCAACAAAACGAAATCTAATACTGTTCCTTTAATGCTAGCTGGGAAAGAGTGTGAGTAACAGTTTAATCAACCCCCAGCAGCTAAATGGATAGATGAGAGTAGACTGGGGAAGCAGAGCTGCATAAAACAGAGAAGAGCAAGGAGAAAACAAGTAATATCTTGTATTACAGAAAGTGCTTTTCTTCTAGGCTCACGAAACACTTCAAATGAATTCTCTAATTAATCCTGATAACATTTTATGAGGGATTAGGGGGGATGGTTTATTGCCTACTGTATATAAGGAAAACAAGAAGAGTAAATCTCAGCCTGTTCAAGGTCACATAGGTGAGAAAGCCAGGAACACAATTCAGATTTCCTGGCTCATTCTCGTCCATTCAGACTATACCCGATCTGTGCACTCCTGTGTTCTTTAGGTGGGGGTTTTGAGGTGAAAGCGTATTAAAAATACATCAAAATCTCACAAATGGACCTAACTGGGAGGGAGTGTTCTAGCATTCAGTGCATAGAGGCCAGAAATGCTGCTGAACATAATGGGCAGGACAGCCCCCGCAACAAAGAATTATCTGGCTCAAAATGTCAATAGTGCTGCTGTTGAGAAACCCTGATTTACAGGGAAAATATTTGATTTCTGCTACCCGTGTTTTGTTTTGCATCATACTTTTAAGAACAGGCAAATCTTTAACTATTCTTTAGATATATTAGTCAACATAATGCAGAACAAATTCCCTGAACATTTTGGTAACTCTAACCTTCGTGCAAAGAGAGCTATAATTCAGTCAGCTAATGTTATCACACTCAAAAAAAAAAAAAAAACCCACAAAATGTATTTATTGAATCACACAAAGAAATTAAGCAAATGATTACCAATTATCTTGGCAAGAATTCCTTAATTAATTGCCAGCACTAATACCATGTTATCTTCCCCATTATTAAAACAATGCAACTTCTATTAAAAACTATTCATTAAAGATTCATTCCTTTCTTATTGCATCCTGCTGTTTCATATCTTACGTAGCTAAAGGGCTGCTTCCTACAGGATGAAGTACTGCTGTGCAGAGAAGCAGCTCCAACTATAGAATTTATGTTGAGAGATGTTATGCTTCTGAATGTTCTCTCTAAAATATCATAAAGATATTATTTGTAAAAGCAAAGCTGATGTATAAAGGTCAAGAGTGTCTGTGTGGTTACACACCCACTTAAACTGTAAGACGTTAGTATTTCCTGCAAGTATTCCATTCTCTTGGGGATACTAAGCACTAAGCACAGGAACTGCCACTTTTATGGAACAGTAAGGTGACAACACCAAGAGCTTGTTAGAATGAGAAACCTGTACCTTCCAAAAGTAACTTGCATATTTCCTCTCAGACTTATAGCAGTGATTGACAGAGAGGAGAATTTTGCACCCTCTCCCCCAGTGGACTTCTGGCAATATCTAGAGACATTTTTAGTCTTCACAATGGGGAGGGAGTGCTCTAGCATTCCACACACAGAGGCTAGAAATGCTGCTGAACATAATGCAAAGGACAGCCCCGCCCTTCCCCAACAGAGAATTATCTGGTTCAAAATGTCAATAGTGCTGCTGTTGAGTAAACCTGATTTACAGGGAAAATATTTGATTTCTGCTACCAGTCACCACTGTTGCTTTTAGCAAACTCAGTCATAGCTGCAAAAGTACTTAAGTTGATACTTAGGTAACACTGCTAAAATAATTAGAACCTAGGGATTCTTTTCTACATTTCTCCCCACAAATGAGCTGAATAAAGAGTGGAGTAATTAGCAAACCAAAGATTTATATAATTGCCACTAAATGCCCCCACTCTCAACCTCTCCCCCAAACCCACCTCTAATGCTAAGAATGGCTAACACTTTGAGTTAGAAAAGAGAAAAATTCTATGTGTCTGACATATTTGAATTAAAGCCAAGGAGACAAAACCAAACCTTAGTCTGCAACCTCCCTTGGGAAATCTTTGTTCATTTTAATACTTGTTCAGTCAGCTGTCTGATTGAATGACACGGTTTTTATCTCTAATGTGAGTGGCTTTGAAGGCTACTTGCATTATCCATTCCTCAGCAACTGCTGCTGAAACCGCAACATTGCAAACTGATAATTAAATCCAGCTGCCTCTACTATGAATTCAATCATATCAACATTAGCAGCATTCTTAGTGGTTGTTGGTGGATTTCTTTTTCCATTTCTAGACAACATAATTAACTTCACTAGCCTTCTTATATTAAACAAAACTCAGAGCTAAAGAATACTATGAATTAAACTACTATAAATACTTTTCATGCAAAGGAATGCAGCTGGATCATTAGGATGTGGAATCAGTGCCAATGCATTGCTTGTGTTTAGCCATTTGACCTAATACACTTCAATATTACGCTCAACATTTAGTAGAGTTTCAAATTTCACTTGCAAAAGCTCATGTTAACTGACAATTTATTACTCATAAAAAATTAACTCCAGCGCCTGTAAACAAGACGTAAGCCAACTCGTCAAACATTGAAATGTACCCACTAAAAAATACCAAAGTGCTTTCATAGTGTTTGGATTAAGAATGCAAAGGAAATATGTCCTAATTGACTATAAGATAATCTGTCACAGTTCAAATATTTCTAAATTATCTGATTTTTAAATTACAATGTCACCCATAGAAATACTTAGCTCAAAATACACTTTAAGCCACTTAATTCGTATCACATTAATAGCAAGAAAAATTTTCTTAATAACATGTTTACTTGCACAGGTCTAACAGTTGTTTTGCAGAACACAAGTTTTAAAATAAATACTACAAGTATTGTTTATTCAACAGCCAGTGACTATATTAATTTTACATTGTTGTTGTAGCAAATCACCACAAAGTTAGTGGCTTAAAATAACAAAAGTATATTATCTTATATCTCTTTAGGTAAGAAATCCTAAATGGGTCTCACTGGGCTAAAATCAACCTGTCTGCAGGGCAAGGCAGAGTTTCCTTATGGAGGCTCTAAAGGAGAATTTGGTTTTCAGTTGTTTTTTTTTTCCAGCTTCTATTGGTTGCCTGTATTCTTTGGTGACTTACTCTCTTCCTTCATCTTCAAAGTCAGCAACACAACATCTTCCTGTCAGCCTCTTTATGGGTGATATGGGAAAAATTCTCCACTTTTAAAGATTCAAATTATTAGATTGTATGCACCCAGATACTTTAGGAAAATCTCCTTATCTCAAGGTCCTTAAACTTAATCACGTCTGCAATGTGATTATCCAAGGTAAGATACTCTTTTGCTATCCAACGTAAGATATTCAAAGCTTCTGAGGATTGGGAGGGACACTTTGGGACGCTATAAATGACAGTTTGCCTACCACAGTGACTCTTCACTGATTTTTTTTTTCCATTAAAACACATTATCAAATCAAAAATACATGTTCTTGGATATGAGAAAAATTGCCTTTAATAATTTAATATGCCTTTTCTTTTACTTATATATTATAAAGGAAAAACGTATCTTTCATAGGAAGCACTGGCAATGATATTTAAAGTACTTACAGCATAATTGAATTTAATGTTAAAAGTGTCCTAGAAGGAAACTGTAATGAACATAGGTTTGATCTGGAGTCACACAGGACAATCTGCTGCACATACTTATGCCATGATAGGGGATGTGAATTCTACAGACTCACAGCATAAACAGAACTTTGGCAACCTCAGAAAGCTTGATGGCAAACTTTATGTCCAATAATCACCCTTATTTATTTGGAGAATATCCTTTGATGTTATAGGCTAATATTTATACTTCTCCATAAATGAAACAAATATGGCTTGTTATTGTGTATACATGGTCAGTCAGAGTCTGTTAAAATAATCATTTTTTAGGCACCATTGGTAGGAGGTGCTTTTACCTGATCTGCCTACTCTGGACACAGGAATTATGAATATCAGGATTTTAATCTATCAGTTAACACATTTTCCTTAGAAATTTCCAAAAGAACTTTGTAGGGTTAAGAATAGACTTACTGAAAATGACTAAATCTACAGAAGGCAATGAACTATCAATAGTTTACCTAAATGGAATATATGCTTACAATAACTAGGAATTACACAAATATGAACTGTAACGTGGCTCATTCATTAACAAATATTCACTGAATGCTTCCTATATGCAAGGTGCTCTTCTAAGCACTGAGGTATCAGAAGTGAGCAAAATAGACAAAATTGCTATCCCTAAGACGTTTCCATTCTGTTGGAGTAAACAGTCAATAAACAAGATACACAGTATAAGAGACAGTGTTAAGTGCTCAGGAAGTAATGAAGTTGCATGGAGGACAAGAGTTGTGAGCAGTGGCAGAGATGGGGAGGTAACGTTTTGATAAAAAGCTTGGGCAAGCCCCACGGAGAAGGTAACAGAGTTCAGCTATGGATATCAGGCATTACCTCATTACACAAGCCTAGCTCAGGGGACACACTTCTGTCCAGGATCTGCTCTGATTCCTATTTATCTATTGACATTTTGGTTAGCTATCACCTGCTGTTGGTCTTCTGAATCCCATTTTTTTATTCTTTGAGACAGAGTCTTACTCTGTCGCCCAGGCTGGAGTTCAATGACATGATCTCGGCTCGCCGCAACCTCCACCTCCCGGGTTCAAGCAATTCTCCTGTCTCAGTGTCCCGGGTAGTTGGGATTGCAGGCATGCACCACCACGCCCGGCTAATATTTGTATTTTTAGTAGAGACAGGGTTTCACTATGTTGGCCAGGCTGGTCTCGAACTCCTGACTTCAAGTGATCCACCCACCTCGGACTCCCAAGTACTGGGATTACAGGCATGAGCCACTCCACTCAGCCTCTGAATCCCATATTTTAACATGTCCAATATTCATCTTGGTTTGTTCATTCATCTGGGTGATATGTATCACTAATTCCTGAGACTTTTCCCTCCATATTAATGTTTTTCCAAAGCTTAGACTTTAAGGTCCACTGTGTACCAATAACTTTGGCTATTTCTATACCTATTTACCAGAACTTAGATATGTCCAAGTCTAGGTGTTTTAAGGAAGCACAACTCTCCTCCACTGAATGCGCTACAAAATACTTATAATCTTTTTAAATTATTTTATTGGCAATGAGAGGGTTGTGTTTTAAAAGCATGGCGCATGACATTGAGATTTTAAATCATAAGAAGAATATTCACTATCTCTGAAAGACAGCACAGATTTATAGCAGATTCTCTGTAAATACTTGAATATGGTGCCTCTTGTGAACCAGGTGTTTTGCGTTCAGCATCATCTTCATTTTAACCTTACAAGGTGAGACTTACAGTCTCCATTTAAATGTGACAAAACAGGTTGAGAAAGGTTAAGTAATCTTCCTAAGATTGCGGAGCTGATAGGCACAAAGGCAGGAAGTCTGCAAAACTCTTGAGTCCTTCTCCCCAGCAAGCTGCATCTGGGACTAATGGCTAAATCATGCCCTCCTGACTTCCTGCATGTTTTTGTGATCTAACTCATTAATCTATATTATAATTGGATGTTAAAATGGTAGTGCATTAAGATAAAAGGTAAAATGGGTTTTATTTGGAATGCTTTGGGAATGAACCAACCTAGGTCAAAAAAAAATTAAGGTGTACAAACAGGTTCTAGACTTTCATACCCTAAATATAACATTTAATAAAAACACTTCTAAAATATTCCATAAATGTCCCTTGCCTCTTATTCACTACTCAGGATCATCATTGGGGTCATTAATTATTCATCATGTTCAATACATATGTAGATATAGATCCACATATAGTTTGGATAACCAGGTCTATAAAAAGTCCACTCAATCCTAGGTAACTTTATGATTGACTTATTCCATTCACATTAAGATGAACAAAGAATATAACTGGCTGCTAGGCATTATAGCATGACTACCTTTCTGCCAAATCACTTTGATGGTGGTGATGATAATGATGGTAGTGATGTGGTGTTTGTTTATTGGGTGCTTGCTACATGTGAAGCACTGGATCAAGTAATTTATATAGATCCTCATTTAACCATTCCATTACCCTATCAGGTAAGAACTGTTCCTCTTAATCATTGTACAGACTGAAGAAATAAAGGCACAGAGAGAATAAATAACTCTTCTAAAGTCACCAACTGGAAATCTGAGGACTCAGCTAAAACATCACAAAGTCTAATTCCAGAACAATTTTAACCACTACACTCTATTGCCTTGAATCAAAGGATGACACAGCCGTTACACGGAATACTCATCTTCCAGAAAATAATTATCTTCTATTGCCAGCTTTTCACCAGCATTCAGAGCGGCAAAGAACACTAGCTAATGTTGGTTTACTAATGAAACCAATCAAAGACAAGTCCTCCAGGACTTGTACTCAACCAGAGAGATACAGAATGCCGTAGTGAAGGGCCTGGACTCTGCAATCAGGCTGTCTGAAACTGAATCCAGGCTTTTCTACTTATTACCTGTGTGACCTTGGGCAACTGGCATAACTACTCTGTGCCTCAGCTTTAAGTAGTGATAGCATCTACTTTGTGGATACATTACAGAGATTAAGCAGTTTATATAAAAAAAAAACTTGGAATAGTGCCTGGCAAATATTAAGTGCTCAGTAAATAATTTATTAAAGTCTCATCTGCATTAATAAGGACTAAGACACACAGTCATTTAAAGACTCATGCATTACTATTGTGGGGATGCTTTTCTCCATCAAACTCAGCAAGTGGAAATTCCAGCAGAACAGAATGAAGTCAGAGTATAGCCTTTATTGGCATTCCAGGAAGCCTCAACTTAGAGTCAAGCAACCTGGGATCTAATTTCAGCTGTCACTAACCAGAATTAAAGCCGGCACTCAAATGTGCCAGAAGATGCTAAGATTGTCAGTAGGTTTGCCCCTGTGTCTTGGGCACATGTGCCTATCTAGAAACTAGGAAATGACAACATTCAAAAAATTAGCATGTCCCTCTTGATTAGTCTGTTCTCAGCATTTTATAATAACATGCCAGTTATTCAGAATAGTTAATAAAATATATATTCTAGATAATTTAATCTTGGCACTAAAACTTTTACTTCATATATTTACAAGAAGTTTTCCAAAACTGGTTACATAATTTCCTGAGTTAGTGAACAAAATGTAGTAAAGATCTGGTCACAAACTATGAACTTTTCAGTGTCAAGTAGATACCATGAGGAAAGCAAAGACATACAAGACATGATCTCAAGCTCAAAGTGCTGTCAGGATGACAAGATTCAGACCACTAGACTACTGACCATAGATATGGGAGGGTATATTAGCTCAGGCTCCCACAACAAAATACCACAGTCTAGGTGGCTGAGACAACAGAAATTTATATCTCACAGTTCTGGAAGCTGAGAAGCCCGAGATCACGGTGGCGGTGAGGTGGATTTCATTCTGAGGCCTCTTCTGTTGATTTGCCAGTAGCCACCATCCTGCCTCACAAACCTCTTCTTTGTTGCACATGAAGAGAACAAGCTTTCTGGTGTCTCTTCTTATAAGGACACTAATCCTAGCCTATCAGGACCCACTCTTATCACCTCATTTAAACTTACCTCCTTTTAGGTCCTGTTTCCAAATGTAGTCACAATGGAGGTGAGGTCTTCAATATATAAGTTGGAGAAGACGCAATTCAGTCCATAGCAGGCGGCAAATAACAGAAACGAAAATGCAATAGGAGTTACAAAGACTAAAAATAATAGTGAGTTGGTGAAGAGTTGATTTCACAGAAAAAAAAAAAACTGTACTAAGATGGGCCTGAAAAATCTTACAGCCTATAAACCTGAACTCATTCCCTAATCTCAAGATGCTGTTTAGGAGGATCCTGGAGCCAAATCTGGGACTCCAACAGAAGGAATTCTATGAATTGTATTAATGTCTGCTAAGGGAGAGAAAGCAGAAATGGAGAAAAGTCCAGCTCTCCCCTCTTCAGCCAACTCTGCTTCCTCCTGCACTTCTGCTCCCTAAATCTGTTCCACTACCTATTCATCTCGTTTTCGCTCGTCTTCGTCTTTCCTCAGCTTTTCTCACTTTTCTCAGGTTTTCCAGCAAGGGCATCAAAGCTTTCCTTTCTTTGATGAATAAAATAACTAAACACTGTGTCCCATTGAACCCTAAAGTTTTAACTACTCTCAGCTTCTGTAACAGGCAGTTCTTCACATCTGTTTTTTGATATTTAAAAACCCAATTGTTTATCACTGTGGTCACCAGCACACCTACTAGTTAGGTTTACTTAGGATTAGTCCTCAATAAGATGAGAACGTAAATCTTGCCCTGAGAACAAACTGCCTGTATTAATGCCTGCCTCTCTCAGACCCACAGAATCTATAGATTTGGGAGGAAAAAGAGAACTCAGAAATTGAGTTTAATTTCTTCCTTGTAAAAAGGAGCATGATAATGCGCAGGAAATTTAGTCACTTTCCTAGGGAAAGCATAAAGATTTTAACACAGAAACAGGTCTTCAGCATAGAACTTCTAAACACATTCTCTTTTGAAGGAGTTGTTCTATATCCTCCTACAAAACCCCTTTGTCGACAACAGGGTATATCATCCTGCTGGTCTTTCCAGTCTACATTTCTTTGGCCTTCTCTTGCACTCTCTCCATTCCTAGAGAGTTTCTAGGATGCTCTTGCCATTAAGTTGTAAATTTATTATGTTCATTTCTTAATGCTTCTTAAATCTCTAAAGCATTCTCATCCAAGCCTTGCATGGCATATGTGCCTACTCCTCAGCTCCTCAACACTTGGTACGAATCAGATTGTAGTAAAAGTCAAAGAATCCTTCAATAAATCCTGTACTGTCTGCTACAAAGCAGTAAGGCACATTGAATTTCCGAGGCCTATGAGATAGAAGTACTAATGTTTCGTATATAAATGACAGCAAATGTTTTCATTAATTCATATCAGTACTTCAAGGTACTGTTTCTTTCTTCTAGTTAATACTAATATTTGTTGGATGCTCCTGAAAATAACAATAATAGGTATCATTATTGGGTACTGTATTAGTTCATTCTCACACTGCTATAAAGAACTGCCCGAGACTGGGTGATTTAAAAAGAAAAAATCTTTAATTGACTCACAGTTCCGCATGACTGGGGAGGCCTCAAGAAACTTACAATCATGGCGAAAGGAGAAGCAGGCACATCTTACATGGCAGCAGGTGAGAGACAGAGATCTCATCAGATCTCGTGAGAACTCACTCTCTATCATGAGAATACACTCATTATCATGAGAACAGCATGGGGGAAACTGCCCCCATGATCCAGTCACCTCCTCCCTCAACACGTGGGGATTACAGGCCCCTCCCTCAACATGTGGGGATTACAATTTGAGATGAGATTTGGGTGGGGACACAGAGCCAAACCATATCAGGTACTTACTATCTGCCTGACACTGAAGCAGATGCTCCCCAGACAGTATCTTATTTATTCCTTTCCACAATCCTGAAACTAGACATTATTGCCTCCATTTTACAGATGGGAGAAAAGTAGTAGCCGTTCAAAAAGTGTATGATCCCTTGGAGTCATTTTGTGAATGAAGTCATAGATTTCTTAAACTCATTTAAACCATTTCACATCATAAAGATATCCCTCACTGCTTATTCCATACACATTCTACCATACTCAGATTCACTGGTGAAAAAAACAACAGCCCTCTTCCTTCCAAAATGTGTGTTATATTCAGTTCTATCCATTTGAGACACAGAGGATGCAACTGCCATGCAGTTCAGGCAGGTTTTCTGGGAAAAGCTTTGCTTTTTATGACCCCAGTCCCCTTGTGACCAAAGAAGCTCAACAAATTGCAGGGAAGCCTCAGAGATGCTTCCTGGGCCTTGCTAAAGGCTTCTCTTTGGCTGAAACACACTGGCCCAGATGATGGTTGAATCTATAACTGAGCATTTCATTAGTACTGGCTTCTAACTGCCTTAACTGTCCAAGACAAATTTACATAATTACACGACTGCTGAATATATACTTCAAAGAAAACAGTTTACTCTCTATAAACATCAGTTTTCACACCTCAAAACCATTTCCTAGACCCTTTATTCCAAATAAAAATTGCCTGAAAAATGTATACAGGACATTTAAGCGGTTCTTGTTGAGACTTGCAATGAGATGTTTATGACTATTTATAAACTTCTGCCATCAGAAATCTCTGTGACACTATGGTATCTCACTCACTCTCTTCCATTTTGATTAGGAGAAAAATGCAAACTACTTTCTTCTCTGCTCCACTTTTGCAAGGTTAGCTAGCACTTTGAGCCAGTAACAATTGAAAGCTACTAGCTAGAAAGTAATTTACTTCTTTGAGTCTCACTCTTCAGAGCCAGTACAATCTGAGCACATTTTTGCACCAAAGACATTAAGGGAGAATTCCTTTTCAAGTGGTTATTCTTGAATTCATTTACTTTTGACGCACACAATGAAATCCCAATTCTCCAGCAGGCTGCAGTGCCTTTGTTTGCTATTTTGTGCACTGTCTATCTCCCTGCATCTTTGAATGAACAGCTGCAGAAGTTTCAGAAACTTGTGAGTGCTTCTTCAAGATGGACTATTACCACCGGAACTTAACTCGCTGATGATTTTTCAATCACCATTTTTCCGTATCCTTTTTAAACAGAATGAAAAATGACAGAAGATCCTCACTTGTAAACAGGTCCCATAAAGCATTTGAATCTGTGGCAAGTGCACTTTCAAGCAATAAAACTATTTCTGATAAATGGCACTAACTATGATTTATAATGTGAAAAAAAAAAACCCTGAAACAGCTCTTCCAGTCTATAGAAGATATTCCTGTTGGCTGGGTGTCATTTTAAAAGCCAGAAACAAGAGAAAAGGTGAATTTGCATTATCCAGTGAAACATGGGACCTCTAACAAGATGAATGACAAGAGCACTCTGGGACAGGAAATATAACAGAGTCAATTGCAAATTCCAATTCACACAGCCTCAGGTCAAAGAGACAGAAAAATGATAAGATCATGGGATCTCCATTTGAGTCTCATTACTCACACTTACACTGACCTTGGGCAATTTATTTAATTGCCCCTTGCCTCCACCTTCTCATCTCTGAAATAGGGATGACGAAAAAATACATTTTTCATAGAGCTGCTATAAGGAGTAAATACACTAATATCACACTCAGTATCTCTTTTCCATTTGATTAGAAGAAAAATGCTCTCTTTGATTAGAAGAAAAATGCACTATTGTCTTCTAAAACACTATCATATTGTGTAGCACCTAGTAAACAACTGATATATTTTAACTATTATACAAGAAATTGGAGGCTACATGGGGGTTTAGATTAAAATAAACTATAGCAATGGGCTGGCTCTATTATATCTGTTCTTAAGCTTATGCCTGGTACTCATCCATTTAAATACAGAAAATATAAAGCCACTCAGCATGATTAATCAATCCTTTTGCAATTGCGTCCAGTCAGGAAAAATAGCTTTGAAGAACCACAAACAAAATTGGCAGACTTTTTCCTTTCATATCCTTGACTAACTTTTTCAAATAAATCTCTTGGTTCATCTTTTTAAAACATCTCACCTTCAAAATATGTCTGTTTCCCTCTTGTTTTCAAATATAAAATTATGTTTGCAGTGTTGGATAAATCATGTTTTCCATACACCATAGAATTCAAGAAATACTTCACTTACAGAACTTTGGCATACATTTAAATTGTCAACAGTAACTAGTGGATGTTTTGTACATATGCCTTTTTGTGGCAAGACCTCCAAAAGGGGCAGAACTGAAAATAATGAACGCTGCTAGGGTGGTCAGAACAGAGATGCTTTCCAAAGTCTATGCCTGAGAATACAGACACACACACTCAAAACATACAGGCATTTTGTAAGCAACTATGGAGCAGGGGTATCTGGTATACCAGAGTCCTCTAATCAAACCAGCTCAGGAAATGAAAATATCTTTCCAAACACCAGCATGCCAGAAGACATAATGTGAAAAGGACACATGTAGACTATGAAACAATGACATCAAAGGCAAATTTATACTAAGAAGATTTGCATCCAACTATTTTCAGTCTGAAATAAGACAACGTGGAAAAAGATCTCATTTTCATGTGTTCATTACAATTCCATCTAAGTACCAAGATCATTTTTGGAAGAATACAAAAGAAGTATAAGCCATAAATACATATTATTCCCTTCTTTCAACCCAATAATTTCACTCTAAAATCAGTAAAAAGAAATTAGGCAAGCATCTGAGATTCTCACTCTCATTTTTTACTCAACAATAAATACACATTGAGGTCCACAATGAAGGAAGCATCATCCAGAATTACCGTTTAGTAACCCACTAGATCTACATTATAAAACTTAGTTATATTCTGCTTAAAATCTTAAAATGTTTATAGGCAAAAGGAAAATCAGACTTCTTCTTCTTTTTTTTTTTTTTAAAGTTCTGGCTTGAAAAACTGTCCCTGACAACTGCTGAAAACATGCAAGAATTGTTAACAACAAAAAAAATAGAGTCTTAATTCAATGCAAAGTAACTTCACAACTGCTGGCTACAGGGATTAGGAATTAGGTAAGAGAAACAGGTCAAGTGGAGTGAGAATGCAAACACAGGGAAGTCATGCTAGAGAAGGCCGCAGGAGCGCTTCTGTAATCCTCCTCCAAGCTTCTAAAGCCAAGCACATGGTGTCAAAACAGGCTTTTTCTCTTTGTGAGAAAACAAAAGTTGCAGAGTAGACAAAGAAACAAGACAACAACATTGGAAGTCTTCCGACAGCAAATTATTAATGCCTTCTCTTTGAGAAATTGCAAGCAGACAGAAGAAGGTCTAACCTGAAGAGAAGGATCAAAGTCTGAACAAAAGCTTTGATGCCCAAGTTGCTCTGTAGCCCCAAAGCACTGTGGAGCCATGAATGCAGCTGGGAAGATTACTAACTCTGAAAAATTTTTGGAATAAATTGGTTACTTAATCTCTGGGAGGATACAGGAGTGAGAATAGGTAGTGATTAGTTTCCCCTGAAATTTAGTGATGGCATTTAATTTGAAGCTAAATATTTATATTTCTTTAGGGTTTTTGTTTTGTTTTGTGCTCTTGAGCTTTGGTATTTTTAAAAACATATGCCAATGTTAGTCACTGGTTTATATAAATGTTTTATTTGAATAAAAAGGCTTATTTCTCAAAAGATAATGTTATTGATTGAGTTTGGTGGTATGATGTGAAACTGAGCTATCTATCCCTGGAAAAAGCCCAGCTGAGCTGATCAGACAGTCACAGCCCTACAGTCCTGTTCATTGTGAGACAACAACCTAAACCACTGATATGATGGCTCAAGGAAAAATAAAATGCCTTTTAAGCCCACCTTTACAGTCTGAAACTTAAAGCTGCACAACAATCAATGAACAAGTTAAATGAAATTCTGATTAATCCATTAATTCACTCATTCAACACACATATTTAAAGCTCAGTTTGTTTTAGGTCCCTTGCCAGGGGCTAGAGATGGAGATGCTAAGATTCAGTCCTGCCCTCAAAATGACAATCCAGAGATCACAGACCCTTATACTTTGAAGAGGTCTTAAAAGTTATATTTTTCCTACTATTCATTCTAATATTGCAATCTCCTTTAAGCCACTCCTACCATGTGGTCATTCATAATCTGGCTGTACATCTTCATTGAAGAAAATAAACCAACTTCCTTAGGAAGAAAGTTTTTTTTTGGTTTAAAAAGGGTACAAATAAAGTAGGGCTCAATATCATACCAATAAATAAATAAATTGAAGAAGTAGCCACATTAATTAAGCCTCTGAAACTGAATTCCATCCGTTTTCTTTTTGCTCAGCAAAAATGGTTTTATAACCAGGTAAATTGTCCATATGCAGTCATGTTGTTAACGGTTAGATATCAAAATACTGCCTTTAATGTAAAGGGCTGCTTTAAATCACAATATTGAGTCTCACTTATTGATCCCCAGATGATTTTCACAGGCGGTATGTTACAAAAGAGAAAAACTGCAGCCAGAAGAACCATCATGCAGTTGAAACACAGAAATGTCTTAGAAGCCTGTTTTCTGTCCAACCCGATTACTTTTTCCAGGACTTAACAGGGCCAAGATAGGATACACTACATTTCCACACAACAGGGTAGGAAAACATGACAATATCTTTTTAAACAGGAAAGTTTTTTAGTATAGTAACAATGGATCTTTGGGTACAATGGGAACCATCTTGCCTTGATTTTTTTTTTTTTTTTTTTTTTTTTGAGACGGAGTCTCACTCTGTCACCCTGTCCACCCCCGGCTAATTTTTGTATTTTATAGAGATGGGTTTTCACCATGTTACCAGGATGGTCTTGACTCTGACCCCTGATCCTCCTGGGATTACAGGCGTGCGCCACTGCACCCAGCTGCCTTGATTTTTGAAAAGTTGTTTGCTTGCTGTCATCACTATTTTTCTTGAATTTAATCTTTATTATTCCCTTGTAGTAAAACACAATTGATCCAGAATGTTAGAAGAATATTTCTATTCTCTGAAAAATATGATAACCTTAAGGTCACAAATATTTTAGAAGTACTTCAAAATATTTTAAAAGGTAATAAAATATTTACTCCTAGCTTATGCCAAACAAAATAATAAAGCTTCAGAAGGCATTTAACCATTTCTGTTAACCATCAAGAAAATTTCTTATAACCATTAAGAGCATCTCACTTTTGTGATCAAAAGATCTAGGCAAGTGTCTGGCACAATGATTTGTTAAATTAATGAATAAACTGAATGCATTGATGAATAAATAAATGAGCACGTAGCATCTTCAAAGAGCAGTAGAGCTACCCTTTGTTCAAGTATAATCTTGTCAGTGACTAAGCAGTCCATTCCTAGTTTATTTTGTCTACTTTATTAAAGGCTTCTTCATTCCTTTTTAGTACGTAAGTGACTCTGAATCATGCAAAACATCACCTATAATTTCATGTTTATTAAACTATTAGATTTTTTCAGCTTTAATTTTTTTGTTACATAACTAACTTTTCTTATTTGTTAATTGGCCATGAAAAAGGATTCTTCACCCTATAGTATTTTCCCTAATGTATATATAAAATTTTAATCACAGCTTGTGATAAAAAACTATTGAGAAATTACTCACAGAAAATACTTCATCCTTCTTTAATTGTCCATAGTCATAAAATAAAACTATCTAAATGAGAAAAATATCAAAAAAAATTAAAAAGAGACTTTGAATCACATTTTTCAAGATATGACAAATACATCAACTTTTATATTTCTTATATTAGCACATTTTGTCTTAGTTTTTATTTCTATTCATTTCCTTGAATATAAATTCTCTGCTTGATTTGCTTCCTTTCAATTTTAATGTCCATCTTGCTCATTCCTTTTCTTGTATCCTTTTGGAACACGACTTTCTCTATAGGTGCCATCCGCATTTATCCATAATTCCCTAAATTAACAATGAAGTTACCACTGGGTTTACCTGATGTTCAGAATTTTCTCTAACCCATTGCCAATCATATATTTATATAGTCAAGCTATGTGAGGTTTTCGTTGTATGTTTTTGTTTCTGTGTAAATGGAGATAATCACAGCGGATGCTTTATCTGAGTAGTCCTTCCTTAGTACATGCAAGTAACCCCAGAGCAGCTGCAACCATATGCCTTATCTACTTACCCACATTAAAATTAAGATGAAGGGCAGAATTTCTTTACTAAACTCCAAGTAGATAGACAAGGAGCCACAACAACTTGTACACAGCGAAGACATAGTTTTATTTTTCTCTTCAGGTATTCCTGACACACTTTTCAGCCAGCTGTAACGTATTCTTGCTTAATTCACAGATTTACTTTGACCCTTCTCCAAGGTTGATGTAATATAAGCATCTCAACATTGCAGCAATTGCAGTATCTGGGGGAAGATTACTTGTGATAAATGAAAGCTAAGCAGCGGTCACTAGAACTCGCAACAGAACAAAACATATCATCTTTTCTGTCAAAATGGAAAAAAACAGCCTTTAGTTAAGTTATATAACTACATTTCCAGTTGTTAAATATTCTTTAGCATATAGTCTGAGAACCGTTTTTAAACCATTACAATGATTTCAACAAATTTTCACTCAAGATGCAGGCAGGCTCTTAAAACTTCAGATCTCATGTGCTTTATTCTCCTACTCCCCCACACCCCCCAATCTCCAGTGTTCTTCAGCTATAATAACAATATTTTTTGCTTGTCTTCTGTGGTTTGCCATCGGATTCAATAAATGGGTGTGTTAAGCCATTACTTTCAAACTATTAAGGCAGTCCAGACACTGTTGTTCTTCACCAATAATGAGGAAAGCCCTCATCTAGTATCATCCTGAACAGGTGAGCAGCCAGAGTGTTACTTAATTTTCTCTGTGTTCCATACTCACAAGGAAACAAAACAGACACTCAAAGCACTTTAATCTTGAAGGAGAAGAAAAGCGTGTAGGGACTTCCATTCTGTGAGAGTTTGGGTCCACTGAGAAATTAGAGGGAACAGTTCCCAAAAGAGACAACCCTCACTTCTGACACCAACTGCAAGATTAGGCATTCCCAAAACAGCCCTCAATTTCAATAGTTTGCTAGACAGACTCATAGAACTCATTAAGAGGTCATATTAAAATCCTCCAAGGGAAGAAGTGCATAGGGTAGAATACAGCAGCTACCAAAAGTGGAACTTCTATCATCCTGTCTGTCTGTCCCATGGAGACAGAATGCATTACTTTTTTGGTAACAGTATGTGACAGTATGCATAGACTATTGCCAACCAGGAAAGTTTACCCAAGCTCCATTGTTGAGCTTTTGCTGAGGCTCCATTACATACGCATGATTGATTGACTATCGATGTGGTTTATTTCAGTCTCCATTTCTGGCAATCAGGGCATGAGCCAAAGCCCTACCCTCAATCACACTGTTGGTCTTTCTGGCATAAAAAGACCCAATAAAAGACTATAAGTGTGTGTCGAGCCCCCACCACAAATAATATTATTAGACTATCTGTTGATCTAATGTCTCCAGGCAAACAGGCTCTTATCAAGTATGATGTCCAAAGGCTTAGAGATTACTTCCTAGAATATAGGTCAAAGAGAGCTATTTTGGAGTAAAGTTAAATTCTACTGCACACCTTCATTTTCTCTTAAGACTTTTATTTAGGATGCTTATCTTAATGGTAAACACACTTGTTATGATTGTAACTATGGCCTTAGGAATTTTGAAGGTCAAAGGAGACCTATTTAACAAAACAGATGTTAAGAAAGCTAATTTATAGGAGGATATGTGTGGGGGCAAAGGAAGGAGTGATGATGAGTATGAAATGCAGGAAGATGCTTGGTCAGAGATCCAGACCTTGGCATTATGTCCTTGGGGCAAATACAGCAGAAGCTCTCAGGTTGACTGGCAATTACAAAGGAATGGACTGCCACCAACCTCTAGCACCTGCCTGGGAGGGGACAGACACAGCTAGTTCTGAGCCTCAAGATAGAAATAACATGAACAGCAGCCTACACACTACATGTAGAGAGATTCCTAAAGCTCCCCTACCCAGCAGGATCTCCCTCCTGATGACTGCCAGAGCTCTGTCACCATGCAGGTAAAGTTTTGTGTTTTCAGAGGCCCCCGTTAAAACGCAAGTATGTCCAACCAGTAGTATCTATGAATGCTTTGGTTTGAAGTTTCTTATTGGGAAAAGTGATGGAAGTAAAGTTTTATTGGTGAAGGGAAGGAAGAACAAAAATATGAATTATGAAAACTGTATGAGAACACAAATGGAGAAAGATGAGAAAGGCATCCCCAACTCCGTTCTGCTCCCTCTATTTCTCAGCCAGAACAGTGCACAGGATGGTAAATAAAATAAATTATTTTTAAAAAGGCAAGGAAGGGCCCATTGCAAGCCCTGTTTATCCCTAGGTAGCTGTGGGACAAAACCATAAATCATTAAAGATCTCAGTTAAAGTCTTGGCTCAGCTACTCACAAGCTGTGACTTGGCCAAATCAATTAAGTTTTCTGGGTCTCTGTTACCTCATCTCTAATTTGAGAATATGAGCTCCCTCACAGAGTGGGTGTGAGCTTAAATGAGGTAACATACAGGAAAGCACCTTGTTAAATGTGTTTTTTTTAACTACTATACATATATGTTACTATTAGTTGAGCATTTTGAAAAAAAGTTTTAGCTTTGTTATAATTATATATGCATATAGTAATTTAAGAGCTATGATATATAATGGGTATATTATATATTATATGTATAGGTGTGTGTGTGTGTGTGTGTGTGTGTGTGTGTGTGTGTATATTCTCCAGAGCATGTTGGTTCTATATGAAATAATAATACTCAAGATATCCCCACTAGAAATGCTATATAGTCAAATGGATTTGAATACACAGAAATCTATATGCCCTTCTATGGGAGTAAAAATATACATTAGCACATTAAAGACTCTGGAAAGTCCTTACAAGAATGAATAGTATGTTAGGTTACTTAACAAAGCATTTTCCAAACTTATTTGAACACAAAAACTTCACTTCACATAACACTTCTTAAAATACAATGGAAGCAGTGATCCAGAGAATAAATTTTGAGAAATATAGTACATTAGAGCAGATTATTCATGTTCAAAAATATATAATAATAATGTATCATGTCCTGCACATCCAACTTTTTACTGTTCTTGACCAATAGAGAGTGTCCAGCTCCTGTTGAGACCAAGATCCTAACCTGTGCAGCTACATTTGTACCTTGTACCTTCAATATCTTTTGAGTTTCTCTATTTTCTTGACTGTCACTACTCTCCTCCCTTTATCTTATGTAGGATTCAACTTTTGGCTTTGTCTTCTCTGTTCTTCTAATTTGCCTCTCTCAGGAAATGTATTATTAAATTACCCTCAAAAAAGTCTGCCCAGCTTATCTGGGTTCCTAGGACCCTCCTATCTGAAAAATAACCCTGTGGTGGCAGGCCCATCAGCTGCTTCCTCCTATCTTCTACCTCTACCCTTCAAATGCCAGACTCACCAGACTGACCTGAGAGCAGAGAACTTTGGTAGCAAGTTTCATTTGCCTTACTCAACATAAAATACTCTAATCACTTAAGGGAATTTTAATGACTGATTATCACGTTCGTAGTTTCTAACGTTGACTAGCCTAAACTCCAATAGAGAATAGTAGAATGTTCCATTACAGCTACAACCATTATTAACAGGCTTTTATGAAAAAATAAGGAATTTAGTTACAAAAATAACTAATAAGTGAAATTACCCCTACCAAACCAAGTGATAAATCACAATGGTCTTTGTTGTTGGTAATATTGTTAGTGTATTTCTGGTGCACAATACCCAGAAATAAATAAGAATGAGTAAAATCGCACAAGCACACAAGTGCACACAGATATAATATACTTCAAATTCAAATGGCAAGGAAGATATATTATTACAAGAAATAGCAAGTGCAGAATATTGGCTTCTGCAGTAAAAGCACATTACCTTTCTTACTCAGAATTTCATTTCAAACTTTTTATCAAGTTCCTTTAAGAGAAAATGGGATTTAAATTTGCAGTTGACAAACTAAAAAGGGTATTTTAAAATCTTATTTTGTACCTCATAGAATAAGAGAAGTTTGATTTTTGAACACCAAAAAAACAAACAAGAAAAGAAAAACTGTTGGCTGCAAGCAACAAAATAGAAGAAATAATTACTATGTAATTATTTCTTATCCACCATTGCACTTTGAGGTTTCAGTTACCTGCAGTCAACTGAGGTCTGAAAATATTAAATGGAAAATTCCAAAAATAAGCAATTTATAAATTTTAAATTACACAGCATTCTGAGTAGCATGATGAAATCACATGCCAGTCCTCTCCATCCTGCTTGAGATAGGAATCATCCAGCGTATCCACATGATATTTACTACCTGTCCATTGGTCACTTAATGGGCATCTCTCCTAACAGATCTTCTGTCATGGTATCTCAGTGCTTGTGTTCAAGTAACCCTTCTTTTACTTAATAATGTTCCCAAGGTGCAAGAGTAGTGATGCTGGCAATTTAAATATGCTGAAGTGACATCATAAAGCGCTTCATCTAAGTAAAAGGTAAGAGTTTTCGACTTAAGGAAAGAAAGAAAAATCATATACCGAGGTTGCTAAGATCTACAGTAAGAATGAATCTTCTGTGAAACTAGGAAGAAGGAAAAAGAAATTCGTGCTAGTTTTGTTCTTGCACCTCTAACTGGAAAAGCTAAAGCCACAGCCATTCATCTCACTTCATCTCATCACATAAGCATTTTATCATTTTACATCATCACAGGAAGTGAAAGGGTAAGTGCAGTATAATATTTAATATCCCAAATATCTTTCAGAGATATTTAGAAAGAGAGACCACAATCACATAACTTTTATTCCAGTATATTATTATAATTGTTGTATTTTAATATGTTATTTTTAATCTCTTACTGTGCCTAATTTATAAATTAAACTTTATCCTAGGTATGCATTTATAGGAAAAAACATAGTGTGTGTGTGTATGTGTGTGTGTATATATATATACACACACACATACACACACACATATGTATATACATATATATACGCATATATATATACATATATATATACACATATATATATACACATATATATATAGGGTTCAGTACTATCTGTGGTTTCAGACATCCACTGAGGGTCTTGGAATGTATCCCCCTTGAATAAGGAGTGACTACTATACATGCAAGATTTGGCCATTTGAATTACATAACATTTTCTTTTCCTCTGGGACTTCATCCCCTTTCTATTCTATTACAGCTACATCTTTAAAATATACTTAAAATCTTCAGTGGCATTACACATACAAGGAGTTGAGATCCAAACTATTTAGCATGGCAATAATGTGTGTCATAATATTAACATCCAGCTATATGAGCCACAACTTGGCAAGTCCCGTTCCCCACCATGACCTCGTTCCTGTGTCAAGCTGAATGTATTCCTGAAATGCCATGCATCACTTTACAATTTGTTTTCCTGTCCCCATAACTGGAATTTAGGCTTTTCAATACTGGAGTTAGGTACACCTTACACAGGTCCTAAATAATCACTCAATGATGTGTATGTATAATGAGCAAAAGTTTAAATGAAGATAATCACTTAGCTCATACTTTCTATAGGAATACTGTTTCCTAAGAATACTGACTGGGTTCAAACACTAAAAATAAAGTATAAAATCTCTTATATCCCTTTCAGAGAAATGATATCAGTTTTGTTTTTCATAACAAACACGTTCTTCCATTTTAATGAAACAGTATTGCACAGTGATTGCAAGGATGAACTTGGGAGCCAGATTGCCTGACTTCACACCTTGGCTTCATCATTTGCCACCTGTATCATCTCAGGTAAGTTACTTAACTTCTCTTCACCTCAGTATGTTATATGTAAAAGAAGACTATTAATAGCACTTACATTATAGGTTGTTCTAAATATTAAATAAGCCAACATGTGTAACGTGCTTAGGACAGTACTTAGCATGTAGAAAGCATGATTTATGAGTTAGCTACTAGTGTCACTATCATCCACATTAAACATACTCTAGTTCACCACTCATTATACTGTGTAGAATCAAATTACCCTGGATGGTGCTAGGTCATTCTCTAAAGTTATCATATTTGCAATATCAGGGAATTCTCATGAAGTCTTTTTTAAACTACTTCTCATGGTGCTAACACTGGCCATGCAAAGCATACCTAAAAGAGTGTGTTAGTAAAAACACTTCCAAAGCTTCTATTTTCAAATCAATGTCAGGGAAGTAAATCTTCTGCATAGATTCTAAATGACAGGATGCTCCTTTACTGGGCACACAGGAAGATGTCAGATAGTTACTACTCAACTTCCTCATAAACAGTCCATCCATCCCTTTTTTATGCTTGCTCCAATTCCCATCAATCTGCCATACTTTCTGTCAAGTTACATAAAGCAGAATATAGTTGCCTTATTATAGATTTGCTACAACCCTGATAGGAGCTCTAATCCAATGCATCCTTATGTGATGAACAAAATAACACTGGATTTAACACTGTCAGCTCACGCTAAGAACATATATCAATATATCTAGATGATAAAGGTTGAGTATCCCTTATCCAAAATGCTTGGGATCAGAAGTGTTTCCAATTTCAGATTTTGGGGGGATTTTAGAGTATTTACATATACATAATGAAATATATTTTCTAGGATTTTGGAATATTTACACATAGATAATTATCTTGGGATGGGAATATTTATACATAATGAAATATCAAGTCTAAACATAAAATTCATTTATGTTTTATATACACCTTATACATGTAATCTGAAGGTAATTTTATGTAAGATTTTCAATAACTTTTTGCATTAAAAAAGTTTGTGTACATCGAACTATTACAAAGCAAAGTGTCACTATCTCAACCACTCATGGGGACAATCTGTGGTTGTTTGGCACCATCATCATTCCTGATTCTGAATTTATATGCTATCCATAAGGAATTTTCTTAAATTATTCACACATAAGTACTTAACAGTAAAAAATACAACATATCATTAATAAAGTGAAAAAATAATGGGTTCAGTGTAACTTGTGGCATCATGTCAGTACTCAAAAAGTTTCAGATTTGGGGGCATTTGAGATTTCAGATTTTCTAATTAGAAATGTTCAACCTGGGCCGGTCACGGTGGCTCACTTCTGTAATCCCAGCACTTTGGGAGGCCGAAGTGGAAGGATTATGAAGTCAGGAGTTCGAGACCAGCCTGGCCAACATGGTGAAACCCCGTCTCTACTAAAAATGCAAAAATTAGCTAGGTGTGGTGGCGCGCCTATATTCCCAGCTACTCAGGAGGCTGAGGCAGGAGAATCACTTGAACCCAGGAGGTGGAGGTTGCAGGGAGCCGAGATTGCACCACTGCACTCCAGCCTGGGCAACAGAGCGAGACTCCACCTCAAAAAAAGAAAAAAAAGAAAGAAATGTTCAACCTGTTAAAAGCTGCATTTCACTTCATAGAATCTCCTAGTAATGCTCATTTAGGATTGCAGATTCATAAGCTTGTTCAATTAATGATTTTTGCATTTTTTCTAAATTAAATCTCCTTCTCACACTAATATTATAATTCAATTAAAGTAAGCCATCAAGTTTTCTTAGCATAATTTGCTCTTTATAAACCCCCTGCCATTTTCTTCTCCTTTTCATTGTTTCAATAGGCCAACTGCTGAAATGAAGCTGCGAATAAGGAGAAAATGTTTTCTCAACATCCTATATTTATTTGCCATAACAAATTACCATAAAGTGAGTGGGTTAAGCAACAGAAATTTACTGTCTCACAGTTCTGAAGGCTAGAAGTCTAAAATCAAGGTGTCAGCATGCTTGGTCCTTTCTGAGCACTATGAGGGAAAATTTTCCATTCGTATCACCTAGCTTCTGGTGGTTTGATGGCAATCTTTGGCATTCCTTGGTTTGCAGCTGCGTCATCCTGATCTGTGCCTTCATCTTCTCATGGCATTCTCCCCGTGGGCATGCCTCTGTATCCAAATTTTCCCTTCTTATAAGGACACCAGTTATACTGGATTCAGGGCCCACCCTACTCCAGTACAACCTCATCTTAAGTAATTATATCTTCCACAACCGTTTCCAAATGAGGTCACATTCTGAGGTACTGGGGGTTAGGACTTCAACATATGAATTTTGGGGGAACAGGACTCAACCCACAACACTTCCCAAATTAACACTGCTCTTGGAGACATGTCATTTTAAGAAGATCCTTTGACCAAACATTCTTTCTGCACAGAACAGATGGATCCTGCAGAAAGCCTACTAGATTCCTTGACTAGAACCTACTTGGCTCAAAGTCATACTTGTGACCCAAAATGCAAGGTTTGTTCAGATTTCCCACACAGTACGAAACGAAGGAGCAGTGGGGTCCTTCTTCTCTTACTTTCTGTACTTCACTTGTGATTCTCAGAGAATTTGCAATGAACAAGAAGCAATGCTTAGATAATGCTTTCTAGCTTAGAAGTCACATGTGGTATCTCATACAACCCTCATGAATAACAATCTAGCAGACAGAAGATTATGTCAGAAATTATTATAAAGGCATCATGGATGGCTTACAGGCTCTGGAGCCAGAATATATTGATACGGATCCAGATCCCTTTCTTCCTAGCTGTTTGACTGTGAACAATTTGGATGCCTTGGGTGGGTACAAAAGTGGGGCAAGTAAGAGTATTCATCACATAAGCTAGTTGTAACAATAATTTATTACAAGCAAATCATTTAGAATAGTATCTGGTACATAGTCAGTGCTCAGAAAAACTAAAGCTATTATTTTATAAATGATAACATTGAAGCTAGGGATATAAAATAACTTCTCCAAGATAACACAGGTGGTCAGTGGTGAGATCCGAACTCAACCCCAGAACTCCTGAGGACTTTTCATGTCATCAGACAGCATTCCAGCAATATCCCATTTTTAATGTACATAAATATCACACTTTGAAGTAACAGACATTTGGGGACTCTGCCATAGGCATAAGAGTAGAGTACAAAACAGTACTGTTTGGTATGGTTTAGTTCTACGTCCTCACCCAAATCTCACCTTGAATGGTAATAATCCCCATGTGTCAAGGGCAGGACCAGGTGGAGATAACTGAATCACGGGGGGCGGTTTCTGCCATGCTGTTCTCGTGATAGTGAGTGAGTTCTCAGAAGATCTGATGGTTTCATAAGGGGTTTCCCCTTCACTCAGCACTCATTGTGTCTCCTGCTGCCTCGTGAAGAAGTGCCTTCTGCCATGATTGTAAGTTTCCTGAGGCCTCCCAAGCCATGCGGAGTTGTGAGTCAATTAAACCTCTTTTCTTTATAAATTACCCGGTTTCAGGTATTTCTTCATAGCAGCATGAGAATGAACAAATACACTGTTGAATGCTCAAGATACCCCAACTGCAGGACTGCTTGTTCAGAGAACTGGACTTAGGGAAGGAAAGTCCTTGCAGAATCCCTCAGGCACCTCTGCATAATGTTCTGAAATAGCTGGTCTGGCTGGACCAAGAAAGGCTAAGGAAATGCTGGCCTTGGACTTTAAAAAAGTTCTATTTTTATTATTTTTTTTTTTTGTCAAGCCCCACATGAATCTCCTCATGCAGTCAAGAGAACTACTACTAGTGTTGTTAGTGTTATTTTTTTTTTTTTTTTTGAGATGGAGTTTCACTCTTGTTACCCATGATGGAGTGCAGTGGCACGATTTCGGCTCACTGCAACCCCTGCCTTCCAGTTCCAAGCGATTCTCCTGCCTCAGCCTCCTTAGTAGCTGGGATTACAGGTGCCCGCCACCGCGCCTGGCTAATTTTTGTATTTTTCGTAAAGATGGGGTTTTACCATGTTGGTCAGGCTGGTCTCGAACTCCTGACCTCATGATCTGCCCGCCTCTGCCTCCCAAAGTGCTGGGATTACAGGTGTGAGCTACTGCACCCAGCCAGTATTATTGTTTTTATTCCTTGAACTGGATGTGCTATTTTATGTCTCTGGGCAATATACCATTCTCTCTTACCAATTTCATATTCTTGTTCTGCTCATGTTTAGGAATTACTTGTAGTTTGTACTTTCAAATCCTTTGAGAAACCTTCTATCACCTCCCAATACGACATAGATGAACTCTCTCTATTATACTATTTGTGGGCTATATCATAATCACTGGTTTTCTGCTCTCTATTTCCCACTACACTAAGGATACCTTATTTGTTTTGGTCTCTGCAGTACCTAGCACACAGCCTGGTATATAAATATTTAATAACTAATTGAAAGACTAATGGGAGGATTGAATAGATGAATAAAAAAATACAATAAAGAATAAAAGAAAAAAAGAAACAAGACCTCAGAGTCTTAGAGTCTTAGCATCCAACCATTAGGCACATTGTTTTTTTGTTTGTTTGTTTTTTGAGATGGAATCGCTCTGTTGCCCAGGCTGGAGTGCAGTGGTGCAATCTCTGCTCACTGCAAGCTCCGCCTCCCAGGTTCACACCATTCTCCTGCCTCAGCTTCCCACGGGACTACAGGCGCCCACCACTACGCCCAGCTGATTTTTTGTATTTTTACTAGAGACAGGGTTTCACCATGTAAGCCAGGGTGGTCTCCATCTCCTGACCTCGTGATCCACCCACCTCGGCCTCCCAAAGTGCTGGGATTACAGGCGTGAGCCACCACGCCCGGCCAGGCACATTATTATTTAACTTGACTTCTGAATAGACAAAAGGAAAACTGAGTAAGTGATGAGAAGAGGTGTGACTTTGTGTGTGATATTAATCAGTTAATGAAGCTCCACCTTGTTCTGCCTGGATCCATAAAAATAAAAAAGAGAGAAAATTTCACCACCAGCTATCTAGCCTGATTTGCATGTGTTCAAATCTTTGAAGTATTTCTTTTGATTCCTTTAATCAATAGCTATTTTAGAAAGCTCTTCATTACTTCCTAATTGTCCAAATTCATTTTCTTCATTTTTCCTTATTAGAGGCAGATTTTTCAAATGAGTTAAGCAGATCAGCAATTTTAGAATCATTATTAACTTCAAGCATTTCTCTCAGTTATTAGCATGGCCCTTCTCTCTCTAGGACTAGAGTCTTTTCTCCATTTTTAAAAGGCCATCTTCCAGACTTCTCTTTTCTATGTATCTCAAATAAAGTCAAGTTTACCCAGTGATAAGAGCCATCCATGTTTACAGTAATCCTGACCCTAGATAATTTAATGTCACATCCCTGGATTTGGATGAAGATGCAGTGATTCCTCATTATATTAGCATATTAAAAATAAGTAAATAATTGGGATTTACCTAGATTTTAATCCATCCCAACCAAATAAACAAGTAAGGCCATTACCATGGTCCATAAAACATCTTACAAGTAATTTAAAGGAATATTTTGATGCTTAAGTGCAGTATATTAAAATGAAAAATACACATATGCATTGACACCAACAATCCCACTGCTAGAAATTTGTCTCACAAAATGTAAAACACCACATTATTGCAACATTGATTATTGTGCGAAAAAAGTGAAAACAAAATACATATCCATCAATAAATAGGTGGTCAAAAATTTGTGGTACATTGATATGAAATATGCATCTGTTTGTATATGATTACATAGGCTCAGAGAAAGATACAAGAATGTTCAACAGGTTGGTTACTGGGCAGAGGAGAAGTTTGAGGGGAAAAGAAGGGAAGAAAAGGGAAGGTAAAAAAAAACATGAACATTCATGACAAAACAGTATATAGGATATAATCTAATTTATGTAATATTTTATGTGTGTATGAATATAAATGGGCATAAAATGATGACCACCACAGTTATCTGAAAGTGATAGGACTGTACATTTTTACTGTCTTTTATTGCATATAATGGGCTTTTTCATAATTTAAAATTGTTTGATTTAAATTATTTTTATTGCCTCAATTATTATATGATTTGAAACACAAAATTAAAATTATTCTCTTTGTGATTATATATACTACATGTATGTGTGTGTGTATATATATATACACATAAATACACATACACACGCACACACACACATATATATATATAGAGAGAGAGAGAGAGACCAGACCAAGGATTATGTACTCATATATCAGAACTCAAATCCAGCCACTGAAATAAGAGCTAGGTTATAGGCAGTACCACGAGAGTATAATCAACTTGTTTGATAGACTACATATCCTAACAACTATAATAATTTTTTAAAGTCTTTGCTGATTTTAATTTTTAATTTTCTTTCAAGACTCAACTAATGTCATTTCTTAACTCGGTTCTTCACTTGTTTCCCAAATGTTTGAATGATTTCCTAAGAAGTCTTCAAAATTCATTCATAAAAACCTCTGAAATTTACATACTTTTTGATATCTCATTTTAACAGATGAAATGCAATACCATGTAGGAAATGTCTGAATTCCTATTGTTGTAATATATCCCTCAGAATGTATCACCAATTTCTTTTGTATATCATCGATTTCTTTTTAAATTCAATAGGAAATCTACAATAAGAGAAGAAATATTGCCAAAATCTAAAGGTAAACACACTTGGGCAACAACAATATGCAAAATGCAATGCAGAGTCCTGAAAGGTGTTTTGCATCATTGGTCTTCTCTCATGACTTCTGGAATTTTAGGGTATACAAACAAACTTGGGGAAAAGAAACACTAATATGCCTCGAATAATCTAGTATTTTCACCAACCCCAAACTGAAAAACAAGAATAATAGCTACCTGAATTTCAAAAAACGTTTTAATTACTTTGGTACATAAAGGTGGTAAGAAATGGAATAATGAAAATACCTGACTACTAGTGTAGGAAATAAAGAATAAATAAATCCAGGTATAATTTCTAGGACATTATCATTACCATATGCCTCTTTAATTACCTTTCCCCTCTAGGACTTGATATTTTGCAAGATTTGCTCTACCAAAACAAATGAATTTATAAAGCAATAATTAATTTTTTAAAGTCTTAACGAATCAGTGATATGTGCAATTGCCCATTGCAGCTATT
This sequence comes from Hylobates moloch, assembly GCF_009828535.3. Taxonomy (NCBI): domain Eukaryota; kingdom Metazoa; phylum Chordata; class Mammalia; order Primates; family Hylobatidae; genus Hylobates; species Hylobates moloch. Next base: position 78,934,482 of record NW_026652288.1, on the reverse strand, counting down.
GATCAAGATAAGGGAACCAGTGTTGCACATGTAGTTGAAATACTTTATTTAAAGGCAAACAATTTGTTAACATGGATCAATGTATGATTTTTGTTAGTTTCTTAAAAATAATGAAAATAGTGGAAAGTATACCTTAGAGCTCAAAGCATCCACTGACCTCTTTCAGATACAGTATTCCATAGTCAAAGAATAAATTGAGGTTAAAAATCAGCTTTATTTTAATTCACAATTTTGTTTAAAAAAAAAAGCAAAAACTAGCAAGCAACCCAAAGAGATTATCAGGGTTAATTTAGAAGAATAGCTCTGAGGTCACCATGGAAAACGTGAGTCTTAACCTTATGCCAAGGGCAGAGGAGACAAATGGACATGAGTGATGAGCTCTCAGTAACCTTCCAATTTCACTTACAAAGATTCAAGTAATGGATATGAGAAAGCAAACATGTCAGCAGAAGACAATGAAAGCAATATTTTGGTTAGCTTTTCGTATCTATTTCTTTAACTTCTATAAGATAGGTTTTATTTTGTTTTTCCTGCTCTGAAAAGATAAATACATATGTATTCTCATTCTCTGGAGACTAGAATCTGATGAGTAACTCAAAACAAAGCCTTTTGAAATCACCTAGTCTTATGACAGATGCAGTAAAGGATAAATTATTGGCCATCCTGGAAACTTCCTGCACAAGAAACACCTTAAATGTACCTGTCCACAATTGACAGTTGATAAAGTTCCAACCTTGAAAACTAGGTTATGAAGTATTGAAACTTTGATAATCATGCAAGTTTCAGGTATTTTGTTTTTGTTTTTTAAATAAATGGCATGAAAGTAGTAAATCTACTAACAAGTTGGTTTACTTATAAATTTACTAATAAGTTTATTGCTAACAAATTCATTGAATTTATTAACAACTTCATGTTAATTATACTTTGTGCATTCACATACCACAGAGATCTCAGAGAAACCGTACCAACAATTTCAAACTATGGCTCCATGAAGGATCTAACATCTGAGGTCAGAATGAGGTTTACTTATTATTAAGCTTCCATTTCCTTTACAAAATGAACTGTTTTGTACTTACTGCTCCCCTTTGAATCCTAATGGTGAATCATTAAAACTAAACTACAAAGCATATTTTGTGATGCCTGATTACACTATAAGCTAGAGGTTTTGCTCAGTGGCTAATTTTAAATGCTCACCAACCTCCGCAAGGACCTAACCATTAGTCTGAATTGACAAATTTGTCTGGCCCCTAAAAGCAAAGCAAACAGCACCAAATCATAATAAAATTGTCTTGTTGGTGACTCACTGTTATTGACAGTGGGGTCCATGAAATCCCTCTGGACACTGGCACTACTGGCCTTCACCGTGTGAGCATTTTCTTCCATTGAAACAAGTTCCCACTGCAGCTATAGCTAAAAGAAGGCTGAATGAGGAGTGGGGAGAATAGAGTTGAGAGAAAGAAAAAAAATCATCATTATAGGCACCAATCTAGAAATTTCCACCAACACTTCCACAGCAAGGTTAAACAATGTTTTCATTATAAGTTAAGGCCTTACTGTCTAAAACCTTGCAGAACTCTGTGCGGAAGCAACTGTATCACCTCCAAGCTTGTAAGAATGCAGAACTGAGGCCCACCCCAGACCTAATATGGAATCCATTTTTTAACAAGATTCCAGATGATCTGTATTCACATTCAAATTTGAGAAATATTGGTCTAAAAAAATTCCATGGATAATAATGTGTGGTCAAAACAATCTAAAAATCAAACAAAAAATGCTAATAAGGACGTCATACAACAATATAAATAATTCATCTCATAGTCATTAATTTCCAGGAGTTTATAACATAGTTAAGATGACATAATGGGAAGATGTTTTCACTGAGGTTTAACCAGTTTAAACTAATAACACCATGAACAGATGTTTTCAATAAGCTTAAAGCAGTGGCTGTGGCCTAGCACTGCATGCAAATACACAGTGACCCTTGGTGCACCCCTCACCACTAAACCTGCTTAACATGGGAAGCCTGTGATAACTTCACTAAGACGTTTCAAGGGCAGAAAGCACACTGGGGAAGGAAACAGGATGCCAACAAACTCCCCAAGGTACAGAATAGCAAGAGAGATGAATTGTGCTGTGGTGCTGCATTGATTGCAACACATTGAAGCATTTTAAGTGACTTTGTAATAACCATAAATACATAATATAGGTAAAGGAGTTTGCTAAACTGAACCATTTCTCCTGGTGTGAATAAACTATATAATGCCACTAGTTCTGCTACCTGAGTGCTGTCAAACATACTCCAAAGGTTCTGAAATACTCTCACCAGAGGTTTGTAAAAGGATTGCATACCTCATCTTAAAAAGTAAACTGCCTCCAGAGTTCTGCAATTAATCATGACAAGCATAAGTTGAGAAATCCCATTTAGATTTAGTATGATGATTTCCCTCCAGACTTTTGAATCAACTGTGGATTACAAATTTGTTGATATGGGAAAGGGGCAAACAGAAAAGGGAGATGGAAGTCAAGGTGTAAACTGTCTGGTTTTAAATCAACTGTCTTTTAAATAAAGAGACAGAATATAAAGCAGCACTTTCATGGGTCCTGAGTTGTGACCTATCATTAGAAACACTTAACAGAAAAGTTTTTTGTGCATTTTTGCACATCATGTGTGAATTTTCAGTTCAAAGAGATGCTCTGAATCTGCAGTGATTCTAAAGATGCGGAAAAACTTGACAAGTATGATTGAAGTCAAAAACAAAGTGAAATCATTCCTTCTAGTAACAGAGTCAGACAAGAAGAATTATAATTTACAGTGTAGGCATCCCAGTTCATCATCCCACTGGTTCCATCCAGGGCAGCACCGGTAGACAGGCTGCTGCTCCACGTTGTACACCTGTCCATAGATGGTGTAGTACCGGGCCCTAACAAATACAGGGATCTAAATTAGGGAGATATAGTGCTCCCTCTTAAGGCAAAGCTATCTCAAATCCACTAGAAATTTCTCTCTCCAATTCAAATCCTGCCATGTATATTTGTGTTTATAGACAGAGAGATAGCTGTATGTGTATACATAGATAAATGTACCAATGTGCATATAGTGTATAATTTGTACATATTATACACACACACATACATACCCCACGACATATGCAACTCAGATTCATTATAGGTATAGGTTAATGAAAACCAAGAGGGACCTCCATATCCCATGGTACAAAATATCCTAAGGATTGCTCAAGCTATCAAGAATAAAACCCAAAATTATGATAAGAATAATGAAATCTTGAAAGATAATGAGGTAAATGCTTTTCAATTTGATACTGAAAGCTCCTCATAGGTTGGCTCCACTACGGTATGCACTCTCAACCGTATTGATATCACCCACAAGAAGGTGACAATAAGTTATTGTTGTGAGTGGGGGATGAAAAGAATCTTAGTTGATACAATGGTGTGTGACCTTACAAAGGAACGCAGTACATAAATGGATATAAAGAACATGTGTGGTGTTAAAATTTCATGGTGCAGAAGGAAGCTACAGGGAAAAAAAATGTTTAAAAAGGCTCTTTAGCGGGGGGAATACTAAACCAAAGTTTGAAAACACTGAGTTATTTTTGCTGACCTATCAACAGATCATAACACCAAATATCTCCAAACAGGCTGATTTCCTTTCTGTCAAGTCGATGTCATTTTTTTTTTATTCCAAAAGTACTAACATATTCTCTCCCTTTCATATGCCACCCCCTATATTTCTAGTCCAAATTGCTTTCATTATTCAAGGTCAATTTCAAGTTCCACTTCCTCTAACTTCTCTTTTCCTACCAAGCCAATGTAGATTGCTCTTTCTCTTTTCTCAAAAATTGGACTCACTGGCTGTACCATTTTTACAACAAGTATTCACCATCTAGAATTGTAACCTAATATTTTGTTCATGCATCTCTTCAATCAGGACTTAAGTATAGGTTTGTATACTTACATGCAAACAAAACAGATATGAGCATGGCAAAGACGCTGAACATCTTCAAACACTGCCTCTACTCCAAACTCAGTATCATACACAGAATGTGCAAAACTACTAATCTCTTAAGAATTAAACTATAAAACCTGTTTTACTAATTTATATTTGTTTTCCCAAGTATCTATAAGGTAATGAATTTTATCTGATTCGGTCCATTACCAAAAAAGATTAAAACTCCTGGGAGGAGTATAAAAAGTCTAAATAAAAAGCCATTTTCAAAACAGTACTCTAATGAACACATCATATACCCTATAAATAGAATTTCCATTCTAATTTCTTTGAAAATAAATTTTTCTGCTACAGCATTATACTATCTAACACATATTGAGTACCTACTGTGTACCAAGCATCATGCCACATGTGTTAAATCTTATCTATGAAGATTTAATCAATTAATCTTCATAATAGCCATGTACAGCATTTTTTTTAACACTACAACTAAGACAACAGAGAAGTGTAGGAACTTAGCCTAAGGCCACACAGCTGTGAAGAGCCAGGATAGTTTTCTGATTTAAACACCATTAAAAGTTCTGAGCTGGCCTAGTATAGTTGCTCATACCTGTAATCCCAGCAAAGCTGGGAGGATCATTTGAAGCCAGGAGTTCGAGATGAGCCTGGTCAATATAGCAAGACCCCTGTCTCTACAAAAATAAAAATGAAAAAATTAACTGGGCACAGTGGCACACACCTTTAGTCCCAGCTACTCAGGAAGCTGAGGTGGAAGGATCACTTGAGCCCAGGTGTTTTGAGACTGCCGTGAGCTATGATTATTGCACTATACTCCAGCCTGGGCAACAGAGCAAGCCCTATCTCTAAAAATACCCCACAGAATTCCTGAGTTTAGACAAAAAACAAAGACTATTCATCTAAAGGTTCAACTTACACCCCCCCCACACACACACAATGCATATGTAAACATCCACAATTATAAATTATTTAGTCTTATATTTTATTGAGTCCTATGTTATTAGTGATCCAATATTTTTATACAATGGCAAACCGAGTTATTTATAAATGTCCCCAACTTTGTGTCAGCAATAATAGTAGTAATAATAAATTCTTTGTCAATCTGAAACCACACCTTTTTTTAACATTAAGTATCCTGAATTTTGATCCTTAACCCATCATCAACTATTTGTGTTAAGAGATTCTTAGACATTTTGTAAAACTATTTCAAAACTTTGAGGGGAAAAAAAAGTCTGCATGAAGCTTTGACGACTAGAAAGCATTGTGGACACTTGCTTTTTCTCTCCTCTTCTAGCCCGCCGAGTTAATCCTAATTCAAAGGCCATAAAAAAGTTAAAGAAGCTCTAGGTTTCAAAGTGTTACAAGAGTACCAAGGGCAGGTCAGACATTGGTTCACAACTGTAGATCCCCTGGATCCAAGTCGTGCTAAATTTAGCGAACCAACACAATATTCCTTGTTTCTGTCAGTTTTCTGATCTTTAGCTTTCAATGGTACACCATGCCATGAGGTAAAATTAGTGGCATCTAACCCAAAATACCTCAGACATAAATGAGGTCTAAAGTAATAATATATCTTGTCTCTGAAGAAAAATATGTAACTCTAAATGTTCTTGGTGGCCACGTCTTATGTGCATTTACTTAATGAGCATAAAATTTATTGGATGAATATGTAGGTGCATTTGAGGTGTTTGGTGTTGGTTTTCAATAATCAAAGAATATAGAAGCACTCTTACCTTCTTTCATAGGTCACACACCAACTTGAGCCAGTACAGCCTTGTTTGCAGAGCTTGACAATGTGTGTGAATGCCCGAATACATGGGTGTGCAAGTCCAACCAGTCACTTGCTGTTCTTCACAAACACTTGGCCTTGAATAAAAGAAGAATAGCAATCTAATCAAAATATATATGTTTACATATGAAGCATTGATTTCTCCATTTTCCACAAAAAGCTTGACATATTATGAAATAACATGACATAAAGTAAGAAAGAAAAATACAAGCAATATAAAAACAACACCAGGACCAGGAAAAAGAAAAATCAGAATAAATTTTAAAGACCAGAAGAAATTTAGAAGATAGATATAAACATTATAAATTCCCAAAAAGTTAGAAAAATTGAGTTGTAAATTAAGTTCTGAGTGCTTTGGTAGCCAAAATTTTAAAAGAAAAAAAAATCGCAGGATTCTCAATACTTATGAAGAAAAAGCAAGCCAGTTCATCAAGAGAAGTTAAATTTTTTCTGGAAATTAATTCTGAACAATATTTTCAATATGCATGTTTAATTAGGTTTCTCGGGTAATTCTTGTTTAAACACAAGTATTTTTCCACCACCATCATTATATTAATATTTCCTTACAGAAAGCTTGTACAGATTTACAGGAATTTAGACCCACTATCTTTAATTTTTCAATGAGTAAGGCTAACACTAATAGCTTAGAATGCCAGAATTCAATTTTTTAAATAATCTTTTGTGATTTGAGGAATGCTTTACTTAGTGATGAATGATTTACTAGTTCATATGAATTGTTTTCATGTGAAGACAACACTAATTGTAACAGCCAGTTAGGCCAACCACTCATGCTTTTCCTGCATTCAAGATCACTTACATGCCATGCACTTAACCTGCTAGGAATATAAAAGATGATGCAGACTCTGATGTTCCTGCCTTCAAGAAGCTCACAGTCTGGCATAGTCTCCATATTCACAATCTTCTGAAAACAGAAACGAGCTCTGATTCAGAAGCTCTAGTCATCCCCTGAATAGCTCTGTGAACTTGTCCAGTGACACAATAATACCAATAAACGTCTTAGTACTTTTCACACTACATATCTTTTACATCACACTCTGTGACTGCAGTCCCTTTTTGTTAACACTGTTTTCTGTGCCTCTAAATCTCACCATCTGATTTCACAACCTAATTCTCACTTTTAGATATATTTCTGAAAGGTGATTGTTTGGACCATTAACCTCACCTAAATTAAGTGAAGTTCAAGTTGAACTTTATTTATGAGTTTGCATAGCACATTTTAATACTTTAGGTAAATACAGTACTGTAATAAAACAAGGAAAGTAAAAACTGCTCATAAGACAGGCATCCATAAAATCATCAAGCATTGTACAATGGTCCTAAAGAAAACCATAGCTTTTAAAATTTCCGTATTAGGTTATCTGTAAACTGCTATACCTACACCTTTAATGTGCTATATTTTTTTGTGAGGCAACAGCATTAATTAGAAAGAGCTAACAGCATCTTTGGGTTTTTGTTGTTGTTGTTGTTGTTTGTTTTTTGTTTTGTCAATCATTTGAATTCTTACACCATATCCAACCTTGAACTCCACTTTGCAATCTTCATCTATCCAACCATCCATCCATCCATCCATCCACCCCTACCCATCCATCTATCCATCCAACAAATACTTACTGTATGCCTATGTGTGTAAAGCATTGTGCCAGAAGCATTCCCCACATGTGATTTGAGTATACATTGTTTACTTAGGAGGTACAGAAAACACTGGTCAGAGAGTGATGAAATGAGACAAAGAAGGAGAATTAGCAAATAAAAGATGCATTATCAAGCCAGCCAACATTGGAGATGTTGGCGGGTAAGAGAACCTGGGCATTTACACATTAATTTCTGTCAGTGATTGGTTAAAAGCTACTTCCTCCCTAGTATTTCAGGCCCAAAGCACAGCAGACAGAGTCAGCTTTCAGAAACCAAAGTAAGTCCTCAGGCAAAGAAATGCAATGCTAGGAGCTGGAAGCCTGTCAGGTGTGCAGCAGTAAAGGAGAGGGGACCTGGGTACAGCACTGACAGTTTCAGCTGCAGGTGGTATAAATGAAAGAACTAACACAAGAACAGAAAATCAAACACTGCATGTTCTCACTCATAAGTGGGAGGTGAACAATGAAAACACATGGACACAGGGAGGAGAGCATCACACACTGAGGCCTGTCAGGGAGTGAGGGGCTGGGGGAGGAATAGTATTAGGAGAAATACCTAATGTAAGTGATGGGTTGACGGGTGCAGCAAACCACCATGGCACATGTGTATCTATGCAACAAAACTGCATGTTCTGCACATGTACCCCAGAATTTAAAGTATAATAAAGAAAAAAAAAGAGAAAAAAAGAAAGTCCATATTCTCTTTGATTTGACAATCTAAATAGAAGAGAGAGAATATAAAAAAAAAACACCTAAATAGATATAAAATGTGGCATGCTAAGACGGAAGCAATTAAGGTGCTAGAATAGAGATAAGAGAAGCTTACGTAGATTCTTTAATTAGGAAAGTCTTCAGTGAAGAGGTGACACTGTGACCTGAAGGATGGAACGAAGGCAACCATGGAAGAGCCAGGGATGCTACCCAGACAGAAGGAATAGAGTGAGCAGAGGTTCTAAAAAGGGAAAAAAGCTTTGGCCTCCTGCAGATCTGAAGGAAGGACAAAGTGGCTGGAATGATGAGATGCTTGGTGCGATAGAAAGGGCCTTCCAGGCCAAGGAGTTTTTATCTTATTCCTAGTGCATAGGAAGCCACAGAGATTTTTAGAGTTCTCATTTCTGGACACATCTCCTATAGCCAGAATCTGGAAATGGATGTATTATACTCTCCCCCTCTCTCTTTGATACTAACTGTAGCAAAGCTTTACAAGACTCACCTGCCACAATACCACCATCCCCTTATTCCCCTTCCTGACTCCCAAAAGTCTCCAGTCAGGGAGGGAACAAACCTTGAGCACCAGGACTTTTCAGAAAGAATTTGTGTTAAGATCCCTCATCAGAAACTCCTATCCTTTGAAGTGCTAAATGCCTCTCTTATTAAGAGGGGATATAAACCCTCACCCCTAGCTGTTCCATGACCTATTCCCTATAGGCCACCATTGCATGCATGAGTTAAACTTTTCTCCTATTAATTTGTTTGTTGTCAATTAATTCAAAGGCCCCCAAATATTCAGACCTAAGTTGATATAGGGAAAGTTTTCCCTCCAGCACAGAGAAGAACCAGGTTATTATCTCACACCAGTTAAAATGGCTACTAGTAAAAAGTCAAAAAATAGCAGAGGCTGGCAAAGTTGCAGAGAAAAAGGAATGCTTATATACTGTTGCTGGGAGTTTAATTAGTTCATCCACTGTAGAATACAGTGTGGTGATTCCTCAAAGACCTAAAAACAGAAATACAATTTGACCCAGCAATCCCATTACTGAGTATATACCCAAAGAAATACAAATCATTCTATTATAAAGACACATGCATGTGTATGTTCATTGCAACACTATTCACAATAGCAAAGACATGGAATCAACCTAAATGCCCATCAATGATAAACTGAATAAAGAAAATATGGTACATATACATCATGGAATACTATGCAGCCATAAAAAAGAATGAGATTATGTCCTTTGCAGGAACATGGTTGGAGCTGGAGGCTATTATCCTTAGCAAACTAATGCAGGAACAGAAAACCAAATACCATATGTTCTCACATATGAATGGGAGCTAAATGATGAGAACACATGGACACATAGCAGGGAAAAACACACACTGGGGATCCCTGGGAATCGGAGGGTGGACGTTGGGGAAGAGGGAGAGGAACAGGAAAAATAACTAATAGGTACTAGGCTAAATATGTGTGATGAAATAATGTGTACAACAAAATCCTATGACACAAGTTTACCTATATAACAAACAAGCGTATATACCCCTGAACTTAAAATAAAAGTTAAAAGAAAAACTGGGTATTACTGATTTCTAATTAGGTTACACAGATGTCAAAGACTATCATCTGGATAATATTGATTCTTCAAAATCTATTAAAATAAAAAAATCTATCACTAAATATACAGAAAAATCATGTAGTTGTGTGTTTAAAACTTTTGTATACATGTGTACTTCATATGTACTCTGTTAATAGGAACATGGATATGTGAACTTGCGTGTACACACACATACACATATTCAAGCTTGTACATTTTGTTGATAAGTCTTTATACTTACTAAATGTTTTTCTCTGCCTTGTTTTGGATCCTGATAAATGCTGGAATACATATATTGGTATACCTACATTGGAAAAATGTTGGAATATATATTTTGAAATTTCCCACTAATTATTTTTGGACTTTACTCATTATGATTCTGGCAATTTAATTCTTTACATATTTTGAGGCAATTTTGTTAAGGATTTACAAGTTGATGATTATTGTATATACTTAGTGAATTGCTCTTTTATCATTATGTAGTGTTTCTGCTAATGCATTATAACATACTTTGTACTGTTTTATCATAAAATCTATTTGTCTGATATTAACATTTTTATATCCTCTTTCATTTGGTTAGAATTTCTTGTTATATTTCATTCTGTTACCTTAAATCTTGCTAGTTTTTTGAGTCAATAGTTGCAGTTTTTAAAAATCTTATTTGTTAGCTTCTATCTTTTAATAGGTAAACAGAGTTACATACATTTCCATTACAAGTATAACTGTATCTATTTCATCACCTCATTTTGTAGCTTCTGTTTACTAGCAGTTTGTATTTTTTCTTCTTTCTTATGTCTACTTGATGGAAAATATTTTCTATATTCCATTTTCCAGAATTTATTTGGCCTAGTTCTAAATTATATTTCTAATATTTTAATTTTTTATATTGTATACCTAAATACACGCTATTTTTTGATGGAATAGAAATTTATTCATTGTGATATAATGAAAAACTTGGCCTTTGTCCCATGTTCCTGGCATGGGGCTCCTAAAACCCTTGAAATATCCTGAGTGATATGCTAATGTGGTAACTAATTGTTTGTTATGCTAATGAAGTGAATCCCTGTGGTCCCTGGATAGCTTGATGATGGCAGCCATTCACCCGAGAGACCAACCATATGATTAGCAGGTTGGAACTTTACTACCTGACCTCCAGGGAGGGAAAAGGGCCTAGAGATTGTGTTCAATCATGTGGCCAATGATTCAACCAATCTTGGCTATATAATCAAACCCCAGTAAAAACTCTGGACACTGAGGCTCAGTGGAGCTTGCTGGTTAGTAAACACACTGATGTGCTGGGAGGATGACATGTCCTGACTCCACAAGGAGAGGACACAGAAGCTCTGTCTTCCACTCAGACCTTGCCCTGCACATCTTTTCATTTGGCTGTTCGTCAGTATGTGTATCCTTTACAATAAAACTATAATCCCAAATATAATGCATTTCTTAATTCTGTGAGTAATAACAAGTAATAATAAAATATTGATAATAGCAAATTATTAGAATTTTCAAGCTTGAGAAGGTCATGAAAAGCACCAAATTTATTTACAGTTAGTCAGAAGCATGGGTAACCTGGGCTCCCCCTGAGACTTGCAGTCGTCACCTGAAGTGGGAACGGTCTGGTGGAGGACTTTGCCTTTAATCTATCAGATCTGTGCTAATGCCAGCGTAGTTTGTGTCAGATTTGAATTGCAGTATACCCAGTACATGTCAGACAGTTGTGTTAAAACAGAGTATTCATTAGGTTTATTCCTTTGAACAAGAAAAAAAATATATAGCATGTTTCATCTACCAAATGACACACTAAAACAGAGACTTTTTAACAGTCAATAATTAATTAAATCATCAATCTATCTTGCCAAATTCCCTGTTCATCTTTCTTACAATGCATAAATCTCATATTTTATTTTATTTATATATGTGTGTGTGTGTGTGTGTGTGTCCTTTCATTTATTTCTTTCAGGATTTAACACTTGTTTGATTTTTTAATAATTTTAAATATTTTTATTTCTGCTGGAATTGACAGTCTGATCTACGATTTTGATAACTGCCTTCCTTGGAATTAGTTTTATTTGTTTTGAATTTTGGTTGTCAGGCCCTATCTTGACTGGAAAGTTCCTCACTCTTTCTCTCCTTATCTATCTAGTGTAATAGGATTTTCAGGAGATATTTTCTTATTGATTTTGTTTTTTTTGTTTGTGTGTGTGCTTTTTTGTTTGTTTGTTTGTTTTTTGTTTTTGTTTTGGGGTTTTGTTTTTGTTTTTGTTTGTTTGTTTTTTTGGTTTTTTTGAGACAGAGTCTAGCTCTGTCACCCAGGATGGAGTGTAGTGGCACAATCTCGGCTCACTGCAACCTTTATCCCCTGGGTTCAAGTGATTCTCCTGCCTCAGCTTCCCAAGTAGCAAGTAGCTGGGAATTACAGGTATGCGCCACCACACCTGGCTAATTTTTATTTTTAGTAGAGACAAGGTTCACCATGTTGGCCAGGCTGGTCTCAAACTCCTGATCTCAGGTGATTTGACTGCCTCAGTCTCTCAAAGTGCTGGGATTACAGTCGTGAGCCACCATACCTGGCCGGTCTTTTTGTTGTTGTTTGCTGTTGTTGTTGTTGTTGTTGTTTTTGATCCAGAGTCTCACTCTGTTGCCCAGGCTAGAGTGTAGTGACACAGTCTTGGCTCACTGCAACCTCTGCCTCCTGGATTCAAGCAGTTATCATGGCTCAGCCTCCTGAGTAGCTGGGATTACAGGAATGTGCCATCATGCCCAGCTAATTTTTGTATTTTTAGTAGAGACAGGGTTTCACCACATTGGCCAGGCTGGTCTTAAACTCCTGACCTCAGGTGATCCACCCACCTCAGCCTCCCAAAGTGCTGGTATTACAGGCATAAGCCACCACGCCCTGCCAAAGCCACTGTGCCTGGCCAATTGACTTTGAATTGTGGCTAGAGACCAGAACTAAAGAGTAAAGGCACTAAACACTCCAAAGAGTGTCACCAAAAAAAGCTGTAAGACATCTCCCTACATGATGTTTTTAAATACTGGAAAACCAGCCTTACTACTATCAACATCCATTTCTCCTTAATTCTTTCTCTCTTTAAAATAAAAGACTAGGGAAAGGAGGAGAGGGAATAAATATGTTGACCTTGAGCCACAGGGCTGCTAGATCAAGCAATCACAGATCCAACCAAAGAAGAGTTAGGCAAGTGGACCACTGGCAGGAGTCAAATGGAGAGTGGACTTCCCCTCTCTGTGATGATCCTCAGAGACAGAATGAGTTGAGGCAAATACTTACCCCAAGAAATCTGGCACAGCACCTAAGATAAAGGGCAACAACTTCAGACAAAACCAGACCAAATCCAAGCAACATCAGGCACCATTTCCATCACTAACAAAATTAGTGTCCTTCACCTTCTTCCCTACCCATCACAACCCAGAAGCAGCTAGGGCTGTTAGAGGAAATAAGAGAAAACGAAGGCATCTTGGAACCAGACCACAACCAGCCTGTGCCCTCGGTCTTACTGATTCCTTCCAGCTACCAGGGCTGTAGTTCTAGTGTGTGATGGCAGAAAAAAAAGCCAGATTTTGAAAATACAAGTTTTAGACTATGCTAAAATAAGTTAGCAAGTTAATGTGACTGAAAAACTTTGGAATCTACTAGTGATATGTTATAAGGATGGAAGAAAAAAAATAAACAGTTCCATGTTATATTCCAGCACAATGAGACTTCTTCTAAGCCAGTATCACTAGTCGACGTATAGTTCCCTCCACTTGGCATGTGGAGTGCCCAATCCAGAACCAGGTGTCAGCTTCCTGGAATTCAGTGTCCCAAGCACCAGTTGAAGGGAAGATGAGATGGGTAGGAAGGGACAGTTTCTAGTTTCATGTTGTGAGTTTGGGTTTTTTTGTTTGTTTGCATGTTTGTTTTTGAGACAGGGTCTCATGCTGTCAGTGCTCCCAGGCTGCAGTGCAGTGGTATGATCACGGTTCACTGCAGCCTCAACAAGCCAGGCTCAAGAGATCCTCCCACCTCTGCTTCCCATGTAGCTGGGACTACAGGTGCACACCACCACACCCGGCTAACTTTTGTATTTTTTGTAGAGGTAGGGTTTTGCCATGTTGCCCAGGCTGATCTCAGACTTCTGGGCTTAATCGATCCACCTGTGTCAGCCTCCCAAAGTGCTGGGATTACAGGCATGAGCTACCATGACCAGCCATGAGTTTGGTTTTAAGGCACTACTGTGCTTCTCCAACACTTCAAGCCTCACCATTTAAATTGAAGCCACCTCTGCTTCCAGACCCAGCACTTAGCAAGCCCACACACATCCCAACTCACCACTGCATGGCATTTCTGAATATTTTCTGGTTCAACTAAAGGTCTAATTTTAAATTTTCACACAATAATGTGGTTTTATTATTATGTTTTAAAAATACTTTATCCATCTTTAATAGGTATTTTGAGCAGTGAAGCCTCAAAATATGAACTTACAATATCATATTGACCAAAAGTCCTGATGTACTTTTTATAAACTCTTAAATATGATCTTTTTCCTCCAACCTCCTCTAAAACATTAATGCTTCCCACATCTAGCACAGAGAGGGTATTCAGTAAATAACACCTGAATAAATGAATGTATGACTTTGCCTAAAAAGGGCTCTAGTAATGAACATAACACAAATAACTGAACATATATAAAGCATTTAGAACACAGCTAGCACTTAATAAATGCTTAGGAAATATTAACTATATTTTTTAAACTCATAAAGTCTGAGGCTAGATTTCTAAAAAAGAAAAAAAAAACAAATTCTATAGAATTTAACTTCTACACCACCGTGGATCTATAGTGCAGTGAATCAAATGAAAGTAGATAATGTGTCCTTTTCAGAAATCAAAATCTAATATGACACTTCCTAATGAAAACACTAATTAATAAAAGACACCATACTGCAGTGGTGGCTGTCTGACCCTCTGTCCCCTCAGGTATGGATAAGCTTCTACTCTCCAGGATTATGACATAATTTGAGAACAGGTAACAACTTTTCTGTTCCTTAAGCTATTAGTATTCTACAGTCAACAAACAAAAGTGTGACGACCTGAAGGGTACCTTGAGGTATTAAATCAAAATTCAGAGTTAAAAATGAATCCACCCTTATGTTTCAAAAGTTTATTCCTATATGCCACTTCCCTCTTTGTTTTAATGTGCTAGATCCCACCACAACTGCAAATTAATTTTTTCTGCTCCCTAAATGAATTACACATAACTGTTTCTAAAAATGACTATAGACATGAAAGTCATTTTCACTTAATAACTATTAATCTCATATTTCTTGGTGTCACTTTAGTATGAAATGCAAACAAAAATTATGCTAAACATTGCAAATTTATGGCAAACACCGAGGCTTGATTTATATTATTATAGATGGTTTATCACCAGAAGCAATCTATACAAAACTCCATCAGATAGATGTTATAATTTGTATTTATTTCTCCCAGAACTAAATGGTTCTTCAATTTCAGAACTATCATTAATTTCTCATAAATGCAAATCTTTATTTCTTATCTTAATCTACAATGATTTCTCTAAGTCTTCAGATTAGGTTTTACATAAAATATTCAAATAACAATTATAAATGATACTTTGTTTTCCCTGGGCAATCTATTAGCTATGATGCAGAAACTAAAAGGAATGGGTGGTCTATATTGATCAAGGATACCCTCTTTTCTTTTAAATGATCACCTCACAATTCCAAATCAAACCATAAGAAAAACTTTTTTAGTGTTTGTGAATATCTTTAAATTGCTTTGTCCACCTCCTTAATTATCTCTTTTATTATACTTTCTTTCAGGATCTCTGGGAAAACTTAAGGCACTGCACTGATCTTAATCAAGAGGTAGCTGCAACTATTTATTCTTCACTTGCTTTTTATTGCCATCTCAAAGCAGAAACACTTGTGAGCCTTCCCCTGACCACATATACTAGAGAGCAAAGTAGACAAATAACTGTGACCACTCAGACCATGCTCCAGGATCAGACTGCAGCAGATGGTTCTCCTGCTTCTTAGTCCACCACCACCTGACCTCCCAAAGCTCCAAAATATCTTTCTGATTTGAGGACTTCACTACCAGAAATTATCCACCATTCAAAACCTTCCAGGCCTCTATCCTCTAAAAATTAGAATATAGACTAACGGTTTCTACAGAATTCTAACCTAAGCAGCCTTGTGTGCCATTTGTCAGATCTATCTGGCTAACATCTCTTTGGCCTAAGCCACTCATCACCATTTTGTCTTTACTGTTCATCTCTTTAGCTTATCATAGGAAGTCTCTTATGAATATGTTATTGATTTTGCAATGGAAAACACTGGTTGATTAGGTTTCTGTGTTTTTATAGTGCTAATGTATGTTCAATATCAAGTCATAGATAGTGACACCAAGTAGCTCAGAAACAATGGAAATCAGCCAGGCATGGTGGCTCACACCTACAATCTCAGCACATTGGGAGGCCAAAGTGAGAGGATCACTTGAGGCCAGGAGTTTAAGGGCAGCCTGGGCAACATAGGGAGACTATCTCCACAAGAAATTAAAAATTAGCTGGGCCTGGTGGAGTCCACCTGTAGTCCCAGCCATTGCTTGAGCCCAGGAGATTGAGGCTGCAGTGAGTCAAAATCGTGCCACTGTACTCCAGTCCAGGTGGCAGTTTTGTAAGAAACAAAAGAAAGGAAAAGAAAAATAATGGAAATCACACTGCTTTGAAGATACTTTGATGAAGAATGTATTTATTAATTCACAATTCTTTCTGAGACATCTACAATGTATGAGCAATTATATTAGGGGCCTAGAATACAAGGAAATACTATTTTCATATTAACATAAGTTTTGTAAAATTTGAAAATATAAGATATATTTTACTATTTAAGAGGTCTCCCCCTACCAGATTTTATAAGACTTGGGCTCCATAAAAAGTAGGATTTACTTTATCCCAGAGATGAAAGTCCTGTACACTGAAAACCATAAAACATTGACGAAAAAAATGAGGAAGACACAAATAAGTAGAAAGATATAATGTGCTCATGGATAGGAAGAATTAATATTGTCAAAATGACCATACTATCCAAAGCAATCTGCACATTTGATGCAATCCCTATCAAAATTCCAATAACATTTTTCACAGAAATAGAAAAAAATTTGCAAAATTCCTATGGAACCACAAAAGACCCTGAATAGCCAAAGCAATCTTGAGCAAAAAGAACAAAGCCAGAAGCATCACACTACCTGACATCAAGACATACTTCAAAGCTATAATAATTAAAACATCATGCTACTAGACTAAAAACAGATGCATAGACCAATGAAACAAAACAGATAACCCAGAGATAAATCCAAGCATTTACAGTCCATTTATTTTTGACAAAGATGCCAAGAACACATAATGAGGAAAAGACTGTCTCTTTGATAAACGGTGTTGGAAAAGCTGGATAGCCACATGTAGAAGAATAAAATTAGACTCTTAGACCAGAAACAAAAATTAACTCAAAAACTTTAAGACTCAAATTAGACTCTTATATCAGACCAGAAACAAAAATTAACTCAAAAACTTTAATACTCAAATGTAAAATCTGAAACCGTAAAACTACCATAAGAAAACATAAGGGAAAAGCTCCGTGACATTGATCTAGGCAATGATTTCTTGGATGAACCCAAAAGCACAGGCAACAAAAGCCGAGCATAGATAAATGAAATTACATCAAACTAAAAAGTTTCTGGACAACTAAAGAAACAATCGACAGACCGAAAAGAAAACCTACAGAATGGGAGAAAATATTTGCAAACCACACGTGATAAGGGGTTAATATCCAAAACATATGAGGAACTCCAACAACTCAACAGTAAGAAAACAAATCAGTTTAAAAATGGGCGAGTGGTCTGAATAAACACTTCTCAAAAGAAGACATATAAATGGCTAACAGGTACATGAAAAAAATTGTCAATATCACTAATCATGAGAGAAATGCAAATTAAAGCCACAATGAGATAGTACCTCATTCCTATTAGAATGGCTATTATCAAAAAGATGAAAGGTTTTTAAAGTGTTGGAGAGGATGTGGAGAAAAGGTACTCTTGCACACTGTTGCTAGCAATGTAATTTAGTATAGCCTATATGAAAAAAGTCTAGAGGTTCCTCAAAAAGTTAAATATAAAATCATATATATATAATGATAAGCTAGCAATTTCACTTCTGGATGTATATCCAAAAGTATTAAAAGTAGGATTTCAAAAAATATTTATACATCCATGTTTATTGTAGCATTATGCATAATAGCCAAGATATGGAATCAATCTATATGTCCATCAGTGGATAAATGGATAAAGAAAATCTAGTATATATACACAATGAAATATTACTAAGTATTATTTAGCCTTAAAAAAGAAGAAAATCCTGTCACTTGTGACAACATAGATAAACCTTGAAATAAGTGAAATAAGTCAGGCACAGAAAGACAAATGCTGCATGATTTCATTTACATGTGGAAGGTAAACAACTGAATTCATAGTAGAGAGGAGAATGATGGTTACCAGGGGTTAAAGGATTGGGGTGGGGATTGGAAGATGTTGGTCAAAGGATACAAAATTTTATTTAGATAGGAGGAATAAGTTCAAGAGATCTATTGTACAACATGTTAACTATAGTTAAAAACAGTGTATTATATTCTTGAAAAATATTAAGGTAGATTTTAAGTGTTCTCACCACACCCAAAAAATGAAAAGTCTTTAAGGTAACACATACCTTGATTAGCCCAGTTTAGCCACATTCCACAATGTATACATATTTCAAAACATGTTGTACTTTTATTAAGAAATAAAACAACTTCAATTAAGAAGTAAATCCAAAAAAAATCAAAAGTTAAAAAAAAAAAAACACTGGGCTGGAATTTACCCTCAATGTCCAAGAAAAAATTGTACAACTATAGACTAGGTGTCACATGATCCATTAATTTACTAATTGGACATAATTGGCACCAAAGTGTACCCAAATAAATCTCTGACATAAAGCCTTATTTTAAAAAGGCATGCTAAAGTCACCCTGCCTTTAATGTTTTAATGTCTGGGTCAGATAAACTTTCCAGGAGCTTGGATGTCTTCTGTAAAATCTTCCTTATACAGATGAAAACAGTTCAGCCTTCTTTCATCAAAGATAATTGGCCTCAACATTCAGCATCTTTTCATTTATCAAAATTAAATTAATGTCAGTACTGACGTATTAAAGTAATATACTCTTAGACTGGGGACATGGAGTGGAAGGAAATAGAGAAGACTGATAGTTGTCTTCAGTTACCATGTGACATCACCTTTCCAAGGTCAAAAAGTGTAGGACAAAGATGAGGTAAATTTCAGATAAAGGCTATATAATAGATGTTTTATCCATTGAGAAACTATTCAAATAAGTTATTAGGAAAGCTATTGTATCCCTCCATGAAAATACTTAAAAACAGAGCAGATTTTAAAATTTCCCTCTATTGCAAATGAGAATTCATCCTCCAATATTTTTTTCCCAAATTTACTTTTTCAAAAAGTAATAATAGTTTTTACATAGTAAGGGAATCTCCTAGATCAGTGGTTCTCAAAGTGTGGTTCCTGGACTAGCAGCATCAGCAACACCTGAGAACTTGTTAGAAATGTAAATTTGGGGCCCCGCCTTAATGTACTGAATCGTAAACTAGAGACGTAATCCAGCAATCTGGGTTTAACTGGCCCTCCAAGTGATTCTAATACATGCTACAGTTTGAGAACTACACCCTAGAGATCTACTGAAGATAAGCCAAGTCAGAAGCACACACATCCTCCCGCTGTGGTCATAAATCTACCCCCGACCACCACACCATCTTACCTGTGTGATCACAACATGTAAAGGGGTTGGGAGAGGGAAGAGGGTAGAGGAGAAAGAGAAGTGACATTAAGCAGAACAGAGAGGAGGGGAAGAGGGCAAGGAGAAACAGAGGAGAGAGAGAAATCAAGAGAATTAGCTGATTTCTAAAAATATAAGAATTTTATTTCACTCTAAAAAGATCAGCAAAAGCCAGATCCAATTTTGTCTACAGTGGCAGACTCACTATTGTTAAATTTGCAATTTGTGAAATACATATTTATTGTAACTGACACAGAGAAAGTCTATAATCACAGCTCAATGTTTCTAATGATTCTCAAACTATGATAAGTATGTGATAATCTGAGGAGCTTGACAAATCTACCAATACCCATACTCACCTTCTACCAAAGTTGAACAACCTTTACTCAATGAGTCTACCCAACTCAGAGTCTCAGGGACTGTTGCTACATTCCTGAAACCTGCCTCTAAAGAACATTAGATAAATAATAAAATGAGAAACTTTTTTTTTTTTAGACGGAGTCTCATTCTGTTGCCCAGGCTGGAATGTAGTGGCATGATCTCGGCTCACTGCAACCTCCGCCTCCAAGGTTCAAGCGATTCTCATGCCTCAGCCTCCCAACTAGCTGGGATTACAGGTGCGTGCCACCGCATCTGGCTAATATTTGTAAAATTAGAAACTTTTTAAGTCAAGTTCCCAGTTTACTAGATTATAAATGAGATAAAATATTGAATTAAGGAAAAACAATAATGTCAAAAGGACTATTCCAATGAGAGCTCATTGTAAAAACAGCAAGAAAGAAAAGTCATGTTGCTCAGATTTCAGCACACAAATAATATCATGAGAAATACTAGCATGAGAAACTTTGCATAATAGAAATTATATACAAAATTCTGCTTTTGATTAAAGATGATATTAAGTAGGTAAACATAATATGTAATCACTGGACATCATTCATTAGAACCTACCCACTATTTAATTCCCATGACTGGACAAACAGCATGACCCTACTTCCACCTCTAAGACTTAATATTAATAATCTCTTTATAAATCTACCTCTCTGTACATTGTGTTTCCTGGGGACAAAGGCCATTTCTATTAGTCTTTAATCCACAGTATTCTGCACAGTATCTAATACATGCTTGGTACTTAATAAACATACACTGAATAAAGGAGTATTGTGGTTACTTATCCAACATAGAAGGACATGGCTTTCCTGGGCCACCATGGCTTAGGGACACTGCATGGCATCCCTAGTCAGTTCACATGATAAGAACCATCACTGAAACAGGGCTTTAAGAGTTCTACTAAACTAAGAGTTGTTCATGGGCTCCAAAGAAGTCACCAGTAAAAGTAACAGAGGTCGCTGAGGAAAGGAGACTTTAATCCTACCCCCCTACGATTTCCACCAGACTCTCCAAAACTACCCCAAATAAACATAAGCAGACCAAAGCAGTTCTAGGATAAACATCTTGTCTCCCTTTCCAAACATGCTGCCACCCTAACCATTCATACCTAGATGCTTGGGGGCACCAAGGACAAGCATAAATAAATTCATTCAGTCATTTTAATACCCAGCAAGTTTCAGGAAGAAAGAAACACTGTTGAAGGTTTTAGTGCTCTATCTACAGATGCTCTTGGTATTTTTTCTCTCTCCCTGCCTCTGTTCCTGGCCTAGTGGTCCACCACCTTCACATCATATCAGATCCTAACCTGCTGCTGTGCTTGAGCATGAATCTCAGGACACGTGCCGATTAACTCAATTTGTTTCCTATTTCTGACCCCATCCAGTCAGCCATCCAAGATCCTCTGTATCAGCCAGCTGTCTTGTTCTCTTCTCAGAGGAGCAAATGCTCCCACAATCTTCTGCCCCAGGCACAGGGCAGAAGCCCGCCTCAGCTAATCTCCAGGCTTCCACACTCTGGGGACGACAATGAAGAAAGAGAGAGGCCCCAGACGAGTGTTCAATCAAGTTCAAAGACAGGCCTTTTCCCTAGGGCCACCTCAAATATTGTAAAAGGGAACAATGATTGCAAACTGGGTCACACTGCAAAATATGCAACTTTTAAATTGACAAAATATGGTCCTAAGCAAATATGTAATACCTACAAAATAAATAAGCATTAAAAAAAAAACGAGAGAACTTGGAACCAAATGCTAACAAGTTTTCTTCTACATGCAGGATTTCAAGTCTTTGCTTGTTTGTTTTATACCTCCTTCATTTATTTTACAAATTTTCCATGGTGAGTTTACATACTTACATAATTGGGAAAATTATCATTTTAAAAAAATGCATAATTTAGTGGGTCTGAATCTCAAGTTTAGTCTTCAGTTAGTCTGAATCTGAATGGCTGTGAAGAATTTTTTCTGGTTTAAAGTTATTAAAAACAAAAAGTGGAAGGAAGCTGATATCATAGAAATACATATATTTTAAATCCCAAATACTTAACAGCATATATGATTTGCCCTAGATGCTTATGTATTTCTTAGTACACTCATATTGTCTTCTCTCCAAGTTCAGAGTTGCTCCATAATAACTGACCCAGTCACTGTAATCTTGAGACATTTTCAAGAATTCACTATTGAAAATCAAATTTCTTCCAAATATGCAACCTTCAGTCTTTTTTATTTTTGTACACCCCCCTCCTATGTGGCTTTTTCTCTCTTAGATTGGATACTAAAGTTTTGTAAGAAGGCAGAGAAGAGAAGTAATGCTTACAAAGCATCTACTATGTGCTAGCACTGTGTTTGGTACTTTAGATATACAATTACGGTTTAACGTATTTAGAAGGGTCCGGAACTCAGGTATAATGCCTCCTAAAGGGAAACTCCCTAAACAGCTAGCTCCTCTATGCTTCTATTCTATTTTTTTTAGACAGAAAATCTTGCGTATTTCAAGCATGCCTGATTCTATGTCATATGTCTCAGTAATACTAGCAGAAAAAATTAATAAAAGGAAGGAAAAAAGAGAGGAAGGGAAGAAGGGAACGAGAGAGAGGAAAATAGACATCTATCATGCCTAATCTTCCAATACACATACGCGCGCACACACACACAAATATATATATTCACAAACATATGTATACATACAGATCAAATAAATGCATCAGCTGTGGATGGATTTGTTATTCTGTTCCTTTTTCTAACAACTGTCAGAGATAACGAGAGACTCTACTCAAAGGCCAATTTCAAAGTACAAAAAAAGGATTCCTGGCCACCCTTCTTTTAAGCCAAAAAAAAAATAGTGGTACTATAATTTATTTCTTTATGAAATCTTCTACAATTCTTACCCGCAGTGATCACAATTTTTTCTGAATTCCCATTTCATTTAGGGCCTAATCTATATTACTTAGCAGTCAATTATATGCTATTCCTGGCTTTTCTTGCTCTATTATTTTCCTTGTTATAATGCTCCCTTTTCTGTACCAATACAAGGTCTTTGAGGACAGAAGCCACAGCTTAGTATCTTCCATTATGCCCAGCTCCTAAACATTGACATAGGTACTGAATAAATTATTATGTGAACCCTAACTTTAGAAATACTTATCTTCTCTGTAAAGCTACATGGCATGTTGTTTCTCCCACTGTCGCCACGTTGTGTGTCAGCTATGTGGGCACCAGTCTGTCTATTCACGATGCTGATAACACCTTAGGGGGAGAGCCAGTGTCCTTTCCATCTCTGCAACCTCCTCAGAGCTTCACAGTGCAACTGGTACATCATAGGTATTCGAAATATATTGGTTATTTTAAATTAAGAATGGAATTCTGATGTATCCCCAAGTCATCTAGGCATAAGCAAGGTTTTCTTTTTTCTTTTCTTTTCTTCTTTTTTTTTTTTTGAGATGGAGTTTTGCTCTTGTTGCCTAGGCTGGAGTGCAATGGCTCGATCTCAGCTCACTGCAACCTATGCCTCCCGGGTTCAAGCGATTCTCCTACCTCAGCCTCCTGAGTAGCTGGGATTACAGGCATGGGCCACCATGCCCAGCTAATTTTGTATTTTTAGTAGAGACGGGGTTTCTCCATGTTGGTCAGGCTGGTCTCGAACTCCTGACCTCAAATGATCCGCCCACCTCGGCCTCCCAAAATGCCGGGATTACAGGCGTGAGCCACTGCACCCGGCCAGTATAAGCCAGGTTTTCTAAGGACAACGAGAAGGCTAGGAAATTCACTATCTTTTTACATCAGATTTTTTAACATTAATACACACTTTTAAAGGACATATAACTTCATGGAAAAAGCACAGATGTTATAGTCAGAGAGTCCTAGGTGAAATCAAATCTACTACCACTTTCTGTGATGAAGATTCATTTTCAGACGTTTACATTAGCAGCAAAAGTACTTTTGTGATCTTTAAAATTGTAATTAAACAACACATGAATTAAAGATTTAAACAACATAAGAAGTTATTGAACAAAACTTGAAAAATCTTTCTACTTTGTCCTTCCTTCTGCTCAACCATCTCTAAATAACCACTGTCAGCCATCTAGTGTACTCAACTCTGCTTCTCTTTATCTGCATTTATATCAGTGCAAATATATTTATATATATTACCATTCTCTTGTGTTTGTTACATAAATATGCCCATATTATATATATTGTTTTATTATATTTTTAAATGAATTTTTACCTCATTAATATTCAGTGTCTATCTTGTGTTTCAATAGCACTAACACTGTCTAGTTACATGACTTCAAAAATGACAATAAACGCTCCAAGTCTCAGTTTCTTCATCAATAAATTGAAGATGGTGTCTACTTTATAGAGTTGGGGTAAAAATTAAATAAAATAATGTATGCCAATCACCAAAATTGTTGGTGCTGAATAAAGTGTAACCATTATTGTGGTAGTGATGGTGGTTGTCATTGTTACATTCAAGCCATGCAAATTAGATGACGAAATTCCTAGCTTCCTCTCAAGCCTAATCAATAGCGGGATTTTAGGGAATCAAGAAGAGTAACTCCAAAACCCTCAATGTCATAATTCACTGTTTGAAGGAGGACTCTATTCCTCACTTACAAAACTTAGAAAGTCACTGGGACTCCATGGGAACCTTGGCTTACTCACGGTGCTCTGTTCCCTAAGGGCTACAGAAATGGAAGCGTAAGAAGACATATCTCCCTCCTAATTGCCTTCCAAGTAATCAGTGTGAGTTCAGCTTCTCACATCCGCAGCACTAACCGAGCCAAATATATAAAGACCTGTTCACAGCAGTAGCTGCCTGACATTAGATTGTGATAAAAAACAATATCCACTGGCTGCTGCAGTCTACAGCTGTTCTCCCTACCACATCTGCCTTCCTGCTACAAGAAATTGTGCACCACACGTCTATCAACTCTGTATTTAAGACAGCGTTTCAATGCATTCAGTTTAAATCAGATCTGAAATGCTGATCAAAACTGTTTGAAGTTTTCCAGATGCAAGTACATTAATCTACAGCACTTCTAAAAGAAGGAGAAAAGCTCAAAGCCTGTCAAAGTTAATTAGATTCATACAAAAAGCTTAACAGTCCTATGCAATGTTTTTACTCTGTTACACATAAATGTACAATAATTCCGTGAACACTGGGTTTAATTGCTCATAATATTGTAATTAAGGTTATGCTTTGTATAAATATCAACTCATTTACTGTGTCTACAGTCCTATTTAAATGATGAAGTCAATTTGACAGCGCATTCTTGAAAAGAGATCCTTTTAAGAGTTTTGCTCTTATGTGGTCTGGAATACTAATGGAGGTTAATTGTCAAAACAAGCTTAATACAGACTTCAGAATTATCTTCACATTTTAGTGATAGAGCAATGTAACCACAGTTCTACGTGGCCTGCTGACCTAATACCATGAATAACATAATGGCCATTAAAAGCCTGCACGTCTGTCTCTGGAAAACCAGAGAGCTCCTTTTTAATATTTACATTTTAAGTGTGCCCTTTAAACAGACACCCTTTAACTACTGTATTTGTGATTCAGATGATCAGATAATTAGATGTAAGATTAGATGCGCCAGAAGAGATGGCTGCCTCAATTAATCTTACAGTCTGTGCCTCTGCAAATCACTGCTCGGTGTGTAAGAGAAAATATCAAATTAAGTTTTCAGAAGCAGGGAAATTTCACGTCTGCAGTCATGTTAATTCCATCTGAGGCAAGGATATAATTTATTACTGTATTCAGAAGTCACATTCCCTTCTTCCAAAACACCAATTTTAATTAGAGAACAGAGCCCCAAAAGAATAGAAATAGGAAAAAAAAAAAAAGTCTTCAAGTGTCCCTCAGTGATCACTACGATACTCCTAAAAACAATATCTGTTCTGAAGTCTGTCTTTGCCCTGAGTAAATACTGAAAGACTAGACATAGTGAGGCTTTTCCTTTCAAGTGGCCCTCACCACTGGCTTTGTAAAGAGCACTGCGACATCCCTCATCTGGCAAATACTCCAACTGCTTTTCTTCCCTTTGCTGTTGGTTTTCAGGTTCAAATTTCACAAATCACTATGTCTTCACAAATGATCTGGTAATTGGTATCATAAACTACAAGAAGATCCAAAAAATCTCATATTGCCAACTATATGTACTTTTTATAAATAGATTTTTAATGGAATAGAAACATGAAATAAAAATAGATCTAGAAACTAGAAAACAGATGGCAACAAAAGATACCAGTAATTATCTCTGGGTGCTATTAAGAGAGAAGTGCAAAATAACTAGCCCATTCTGGATTCTTTTAAGATTTCTGAAAGCTACAGTGCAGGGGTAAAATAAAGACTTACAGCTTCTACTTAAGTCACTGGGTCTTTAAAGAAAGGGGGTGGGTGGAGCTGCGTTTAAGTATTCTAGTTCACAACTCCTAGATGCGAAATCAGATGCTTGAATCCTATGCCAAGACGTTACCATGAGAAATCGGACCCCAAGTTGGGGTTAAGTTAATTTAAAAAGTCACCATATTTATTTGTTCAACAAATAATTATGAAATACAAGAAAGCTTTCGAAAAGAAAGAAGCAACTGCAAAGTAATTCCTAGGGGTAAGGAATCTCAATAAATAACAAGAGGGGAGGAATAGCTTGTCATAAACTTATTTAATATTCCTCTGATCTCTGAATACAAGGGTGACAACACATGGAGACATGCTAACATCTTCAAGAAAACCCAAAAGACAAATCTGTTAACATCAAACCGGAACCAGCATTAGTAGGCTTGACCCCATTTATTACCTGATATACAACTAGAGTATGTTTTGCATATTTGTATCTAAGTTTCACTTCTGCAGGACAGAGAGCCCAACCCCTTATTTTTCCCCTTTCAGTCCTCACAATAGTTATGGTCTCTCTAACTATGTGCTAAGGATTTCATACGTATGGATAGATTCTATTCCCCAAACTGGATGGTAAGCATTTAAAGGGCTGGGGCATATCTTTTGTGTGTCTTTATTTCCCTTCATTACTTTACCTTGCACAGAACCAGGCACAAAGCAGGGACTGAACTGAGGAGATGAAAGGAAGGATGTGAAGGCAGAAAGAAAAGTAGTCATAAGAGAAGCAAGCTTTGATTCCAAGGATTTGCTTCACAGTATCCTTTTCCTTCTCTCCAGTTTTTGTCAATGGCCTCAGTATTCAACCAATCATCCTATTGTCTTTGTGTTATCTCTGACTCTCCCTCTACACCCACCCAGGTCTTTCACCACTAGTTATCTCTCATGATTCCCTTCTTTTCTTAGTTCCCCTAGCAGCTTACCTCATTTTCTTACTGGCTTACCTAGAACAAGCAGTTATTACCTCTTCTCTAAGCTAATTCAGTAGCTCCTAACTGGTCTTTTTGTGTTACCTCCTCCCAAAAGGTTATCCCCTAAAGCTCTAATGGTGCTCTTTCCTCTTCAGAAGGCTTTGTTGACTTTGAGAAAGCACCAAACACACATTATGTATTCCAGCTTATATGTACTACCAGCTACGCTTTTCCGTGCCCAGGGTTCCCTTTCCTCCTCCCATCCTCATTGGTCAAAACCCTCATATCTCCTTTAAGGCCCAAACCAAATGCCTTCTCTCCGGGAAAGCCTTATATGTTCTCCTATAGTCCAAACTCATTTCTGCTTGTTCTTTTCTCTTATAAAAATGCCCGTGTACCTCTCAAGCAGCCCTTACCAGATTTGTTACCACCAAAATCTCTCTGTGGATATTGCAAGCACCTTTTTAAAAATGCGCCACATCTTGTTTAACTTGGTACTTCACGACTTTTTCACAGCAGTTGCTTAGTGAACATTTACTTAATTATACCCATTTGCAACCTGAACTTTATAACACATACTCAGCACCCACAAATCTCAATAATTTCAGAGAATCATACCATAAGAATTGATTCTAGGAGACCACTGATTTTATCCTTCTAGCTGAAAGCACATAAATATCTCAGTCAATTAAGAGTCTATCACTCTTTAATACTCTTCTAGATAATAATTCAAAATGTTTTAAATACAATATTTACATTTTATACCCATTTTCCAGCCACCAAACCAAAACATTTTCACAATCACATAACTGTTTCCTATAAACATAGCAAGCTTACACTGTAATTCTTCTCTTTTTTTTTTTAATTCACAATGAGTTCTGCTTGCGTAGGCAGTTCCTCCCATGATTCTTTCACATTTTGATGTGTATTAGCACTTCCACTCTTCCATTGTCCTTGAGATGATTTTTTTTTTTTTTTTTTTGAGACGGAGTCTTGCTCTGTCGCCCAGGCTGGAGTGCAGTGGCACGACCTCGGCTCACTGCAAGCTCCGCCTCTCGGGTTCACGCCATTCTCCTGCCTCAGCCTCCCAAGTAGCTGGGACTACAGGCACCCGCCACCACGCCTGGCTAATTTTTTGTATTTTTAGTAGAGACGGGGTTTCACCGTGTTAGCCAGGATGGTCTCGATCTCCTGACCTCGTGATCTGCCCGTCTCGGCCTCCCAAAGTGCTGGGATTACAGGCGTGAGCCACCGTGCCTGGCCGAGGTGATTTTTTTATTGTTGTTTTTGTTTTGGCCTAGCAGCAATTATTTGCTGTTCCTCTTACTTTCTAACATGGTCCAGCAAATTCTTTGTAGCCGCTGCTTGTCTTCTGCTTTCCCCATAACCTTTGCCAACAGCTTTCTCAGGACTTTACCTATAATGCATCCAGAGGCCAGGCGTGCCTGCAACTCCTCCTCCCCTCCTTTAAGGATATGGGGTCTTTTGAAGGTAACTCTTCACAATGTTTAACAATACTACCAAAATATGATTTCTGATACCCAACCTTACTTTCTCACACTGCAGTTTAAGTACATTTTCCCCTCCTTTCTAATCTTGGAGAATGTGGAGCACAGTGATTTTTCTCTGTATAATTAGAAGAGGGAAACCTTTAAGGTAAGTCCCAAGAAATTCTTTTGGTGCTATTTTTTTCTCTTAGACAATATTGCCTTTCATGTGATTTATCCATTAGAAAAATAGAGTACCTCAAATTTTGTCTCTGCCAATGCCATCCTATTTATTTTATCCTGGCTGCAAAATTAAATTTTGTAAGCTGATGGTTTCTGTCTTAAAAGTTTAGGAAGGACTGAAATATTCAACTTTAAGTTTGGTAACTTGAGGTTGCTAATCTAACCTCCCACACAACATAGTAGTGTGGTCAACTCCCTTTAAGATATGTGAAGTCAGGCCAGGCACGGTGGCTCACGCTTGTAATCCCAGCACTTTGGGAGACCGAGGCGGGAGGATCACGAGGTCAGGAGATCGAGACCACGGTGAAACCCCGTCTCTACTAAAAATACAAAAAAATTAGCCGGGCGTGGTGGCGGGCGCCTGTAGTCCCAGCTACTCGGAGAGGCTGAGGCAGGAGAATGGCGTGAACCCGGGAGGCGGAGCTTGCAGTGAGCCGAGATCGCGCCACTGCACTTCAGCCTGGGTGACAGAGCAAGACTCCGTCTCAAAAAAAAAAAGATATGTTAAGTCCCCTTCAACAGGGAAATCCAAAAAAGCTTATTAGCTTAGAGGACTTACATGTATTAACAGCACAAATGAAGTATCCAATTAATGCTGTGGTCTCATATTATAAACTAAACAAGCCATAAAAGAGTTCACTTACCTTAGTCTATAGATTCTGCCCAGACAACCCTAGATACTGTATAGGCCTAATGAAACATGCACACAAGACGGACAGAAGGTCAGAGGAGGAACTCAGAGAAGTCCATGAGAAATATTATAGAAGATCTATAACCAGGTCGAGATGCCTCCTTGCCTTATGGGACTTGTGACTTGAACATGGCATGGCTACAAAACGTTCCTTTTAGACCAGTGGGCTATTCAGCTCTCTTCCCTTCATTTGGGGAACAAGAAAAAATTATTTAGGACTGCCATTTTTCTCAATAGATTATTTAGAATAGAGTGAGAAGAAACTTTGCTGGTAACTCCTATAAATTAACAAAGCAGAAAAACAAAAGTCCTAATGGGCAGAGCTTAAGACCTGCTTATAGCTCCTGAGCTCCATTAAAATGAAGTAGTATACATGTTTTATTCACTTGCTGCATCTTGATCATAGCAGCCCTCTGAGGATGAGCTCCTATCATCAATTCACCTTCTCAATAAAGAACACCACCAGTTTGATAGACTTAAGCTCCTGAAAAATGCCTGCTTTATCTTCTGCAACTAAGCAAAGAAATGACTCCCTAGCTTAACGTTGCTCTCAAACATCAAACTGCCCACTCACCTCATTTGAATGTCCATCCAAGTGGAAAGCCCCGCCTCACATACTCCACCTAATACACCACCTCACATACTCTACCGAATTGGCACTTTCAAAGGTACCAACTGAACACTTATTTAGATGCATAATTTCCTTTAGCTTTTCAAATCACTCAGATACGTAAATAACTTGAGTATACTTTTATATTTTCATAACCAACCCCAGACATACTGTTCATCATTTCATAAAAATATTAAGGCCAGGCGCAGTGGCTCACACCTGTAATCCCAGCACTTTGGGAGGCCGAGGTGGGCGGATCACCTGAGGTCAGGAGTTCAAGACCAGCCTGGCCAACATGGCGAAACCCCGTCTGTACTAAAAAATACAAATATTAGCCAGGCGTGGTAGCAGGTGCCTGTTTCCAGCTACTCAGGAGACTGAGGCAGGGAGAATTGCTTGAACCCAGGAGGAGGAGGCTGCAGTGAGCCAAGATCGTACTACTGCACTCCAGCCTGGGTGACAGAGTGAGACTCCATCTCAAAAAACAAACAAACAAAAAACCACTAACAGATAAAAATAAAAGATATCATAATTTCTCCAAAGATGATAAGGCAAAGGATATCTCCGTGAAGTAATTATTTTCTACTTACTTGCCATATAGCGATTTGTGAGATAGGTCTAGAAGAAACTATACATATACACAAAGGATTTCTTTTTTCCATTTTAGGTACAGCTATTATAGATGTTAATAAGAAAAATATTAACCACTTGAAACAACCTAACACACTGCTGGTAGTATTTTATATTGGTATATGTTCGCAGAAGGACAATTTGAATACAGATGTAGATACACACACACACATATCCAAAACCGTAAAAATTTGACTCTGTAATTCCACTTCCAGTAATTCATCCTCAAGAAATTATAAAACTTCCACCCAAAAACGGAGATGTAAAAATGTTCATTGTATTTTATAATAGTAAAAAAATAGAAACAACTCAAAATACCAATGATGAGAATGCATTAATAAATTATAGTACAACTCTAAGATAAAATACTTTGCAACCCTTAAAGAGCATATTTTCAAATAATATCTGACATTGAAAAATGATAATGATTAAAGTTACATAAAAGGAATAAATATAAAAAAGTAGTTAAATATCACAAGTTTTTTTTTAAAAAAAGGAAAAAGAAAATATGTGTTTTCTACTACTCATAAAAATTCTAGGTGGATATTCACTCAAACAAATATTAACAATTGTAATCACTAAAAAGTAGGTTTATAAGTGATTTACATTTCCTTATTTATACTTTATATTCTAATGGGTCAATAGTGAATGTGTTTTATTTTATTAATTTTAATCAACTATTATCCCATCTTCCTAACCCTTGACACTGAGACTCCTATACCGGTTTACATGCAGACTTTGGGAGACCCTGCATGAAGTACACCCAGGAAACTGCTCTCCATTAGTGCTTACTGTCCTGTTATGAACCACTTCCATGCTCAAAAGTGTCCTGGTTTACATAATAAGTTAATGGTGACCCTATCTAAATGAATTTGTAGGATTATAGACATAAAAGTTTGAAGAAAGGTAAAAAAAATTCTCAAATCTATGACTAGTCTTTGATCCAAAGATATACTAAAGCTCTATTTTAATTACAAAAGAGGGCTTGACAGAAAGGCTTTATCTCAATTTATATATATTTTGCCATTTCAGGACAGATTAAAGAGAGCTTTTTATCCACCTCAGATTGTCCTTAACCCTAATACAGGAACGAGATATGACCTAAGATTCATGATATAAATATGAACATTGAATTATTGACATTTATACAAAACTTGCATTTTTATACACTGGAAGAATCAGGGTTATCAAAAACAGTTTTCCAGTATTTTTAAGCAAAATAACTTTTTACTGTTTGTCACATAAAGACTTTTGCAGAAACTCAATATATAAAAGTAAGTAAAACTGAGCTGCTTAATTTTGCCCCTCAAATACCTTAACGCCAACCTACCCATCCAGCCAAGCGCCCCGAAGCATCCCTAACAAACTCAGAGCTTCAAGAAACATGATATAGAAACACTTTATGAAGGAGATCAACTTTACTAGTTTCCTAGCTGATTTTTAAAGCCTACTGTTCCTGCTAAAACTTACAACCTTAAAATAGTCCTATTCCTGCCTCTACACCTTTCTAACTAGACCCTATTACCCAGCTCCCCTCAAACTCTGGCTGAGAGAAGCAACATGAAAGAACATTACTGAAGAATAGAGTGTACTTCCAATAGTTTAGGTTCTCTCAACTATACTTTGGATCAAGTCAGAGCACATGAAGTTCACATACACAGATGACATTAGCCTACTGTTTCTTTTTGCTGAACTGACACTTCATAACCTTTGTACTTCTTTCCCAAAGTTTCATTATAAAAGAGCATTTACTTTAAAATATTTGTTAAAGAAATTGCTATTAAATCGGTGCTGATCATTTATGAACCTATGTGATTAATCTCCATTACAAATCCGTACTAGGAAAAATTCCTCCTGAGGAACTGATTTACTTTCTTATCTTAGATAATAATAGTAATGTAACTGATCATATCTTTTTTGTCATCTTGGTTGCAAAAATCCTCAGAACTAAATCTGAAGTTCAATGGTAATATATACATTAAACCTTAGGATGACACACTTGGGTTCTGCTTCTCCATAATGCCAATTTTCTATTTATATTTACAATTTATCTTTTCATTATAGGTATTCTCATTGTAAATGCCTTGAATTTTCTAGCAGAAAACTGTTCGCGATCTATTAACTAGCACTATAATTATATGAGTCCAAATCTGTAAATCCAGCTAATAATATTATGATCCAGGTAATATTGTTCCATCATGTCCACAATAATATTACTAGGTGTTGTTGGACAGCTTTTGAAAATATCAAGCTCCCATGAAGATAACCAAAAATGGTTCTATCACAAAATACGCACATTATCTCAGTTACGTGAAATCAGTAATTAGTCTAGGATTGGAAACCTCCAACTGGGGCTTTCTTACTAGCTTCTGACATTTTGAGATTCAATTCCCTCTCACTTATTGTTCTATCCTTTCCAATCTGTAGATTCTCTTTCTCTTTAACCATAAGTCTAATCTAAAAACAATCATTTAGGCTTACTGTGTGCCAGTTACGATTCTAAGTATCTTACATGCAACACATCACTAAATTCTCACAACCAGTGTTATCTAATTTTAAAGATGAGAATACTTTGGTGAAGTGAAGTTAAACATCTTATCAAGGTCACACAGCATTAAGTGGCAAAGTCACAATGTGAACCCAGGGAGTCTAGTTCCAGGGTTCATACTCTTCACTGCTGTTATATATTACTTCTCTTGATTAGGATATGAAATAATAAGCTCGAATTCTACTCTAAGGGCTTAAGTAAAATATTAATAAAAAAGCTCCTCTAGCAGGACTTACTATATTTTGAAAAGCCGATACTGGCTAAAGTTCTGAAAATAATTTTAATGGCTTCCCAAATAGGGCAGCATGTCATTTTCTCGAGCTGTCTTAAGTGTGAGACTGCCTTAAGATAAGAATGAGGAAGGCATTCTAAAGGTTCCTTCTTGCTCTGTCACTGTAAATTTTTCACTTTTGGATGAAAAGAGTTTTATGCAAATGATGGGCAATTCTCAAGTCTCTATATCTTTAATTCCAGTCCTGTGTAATTGTTGCAAATAAGCAAATATGGTTACTGTAGCAGATTATAAAATATTATTACTATTCATATGCCATTTTTGTGCAAGGGGCTACAGTAACAATAAAAAGCAATAAAATGGAGAAGGAACAGTCTCAAGAGATAAAATTCTTTTGAACATATTTTCTGCAACTGGGGAAAATACACCAGCACCCAAAGGAATATGGGAAACTTTACACTACATTTAAGCACAAGCACATTTTCTACTTCTTAATTTAAAAAAGTAAAGGACAGCATTAAAATGCGCATAAGAATAAACAAGCTATTTATTTACTTCTACTAATTAACATCTCTTGAGATCTCTAGGGTCTCTTAACATCTCTGGGACCTGTCTCAAAGGATGTTCTCTCTGGCAGGAGAAACAGCGATTCAAAAACTTGCTAAGTCCAGAGGGAAAAATGTCAGAGAAGAAAAGACACCCTAAAAACAAACATATTAATTAAAAACAGGAGAAAAACATCAGCATCTTCTACCTCTACCCACTATTCCTGGGAGGACAGGAGAAGCGTCTTTCTGCTTAAAATTTTTAAAGAGCCAAATTAGTATTAATCCTCCAGAAAGAGTCAACATTTGCTCCACACAGTCATTACCTCAAAATGAAAGCAAAAGAGTAGGAGTAGAAATTTCCAATTGCTCAGATTTAAAATATATGAGATTTAGTGAAAGACATCCCCAAAAGAAAGTCTGAAGATTATCTTGTTTTGTTTTGTTTTGTTTTGTTTTTCAGTAGTCTCAATCAAAAAGGAATAACCTAAGAGAGGTGAGAGGCATCCAAAAAGGAATGGTCAAGGATGGGGGAAGAAGATCAGGCAGGAACAGCAGGGGAGGTTGTGGAAGGCAGTGATTTGATTATTCACCAAAACACAATCGAACTAGAAGTATGATTATTCCTAGTCGAAAATTGAAAATGTGGGGAAGAAGAAAAGAATAGAAAAGGAAAGGGAAGAATCAATGAAGAAGAGTAGGAAAAAATAAAAAGCCAAAAGAAAATGAAAGGTGAACAAATTAAGTCCCAAAAACACATTTTATGGTAAAAGTCTAGATTTCTCCTTAGTTTTTCTTATAAAATATATTTATATTTAAAATTCGGAAGCAATATTACAAGTTTAATGTAATATAAAAGGCATAGTCTTAGGAGGCAGACAACCATGAGATCAAGTCCAGCCTCTATCGCTGATTAGCTGTATGGCCTTAACAAGTTACTTAACAGTGCTGAACCTTGGTTTTCCCATATAAAATGTTTATAATAAAAGTAATCAAATGATTACTATTTATCTATAAATTTATTTTAATATACATATTTATAATAGAAATAATAGTAAGTTTTCTACAATTTTATCTGCATAAAATAATTTTTCCTATTATCGTATCAACATAGTTTCCATATTGCTAAGACTTCACAAGGACAACTTAGACAACTTTCAGTGCCTACAAAAATTCTATCAAATGGACGTACCTTGTCTTACATATTCATGCAATTAGTTTTCCCCATATTTTGGATTATTCCTTTAGATGAGAAGAGCTTCCCCAAAAAAACAGTGCTGACTCAAAAACGGGAATGAATGCTGCTCTTCTCTTTTAAACACAAGAAAAAAAAAACTCAATATCTAATTCTGCTCTTCCTAATCAAGGTTGTCTGATTAAGCCAGGGTTACTATTTACCATGATCTATAACAATGTTTTAGTTTATGTCATTTTTTAATCTTTACAGAGGCTCCTATGCTCTTCAAAAATTATCCTGAGTGAATTCCAGATTCTAGATCAATAGTTACTTTATGAACCTTCCCAGCACTCTCACCTTGCTTCACAGATAAACATACTTGCACATACACTGTAAGGATGGAATTTCTCTAGAGAACCATTTTCAGCTCCTATCTGCAATCACTTGACTGTCCAATCAATATGAAGTGAAACATTGCACCCAGTGTATTCAGCCGAAATTCAACTCTGAGATGTTTATACATAGCAGCTTGTATATTATTTAATCGAGACCTTTATGACAACTTTTCCATTGCGGTATATGATGAATGCAATCAATCAGCAAATATACACAGATTGATCATCTAACCACTTTGAATTGTCTAAAAACTTGGTTGAAGTGCATAGACAAGTAAGAGCTATAATCAATGAAACTGGTAATGCTGGAGGGAAATCAGACTTCGATGCTTTAAGTATGCAAGTGTGAAACATGACTTCCTATCTACTTTGTACTGTCCCTGTAGGCCTGCCATACTAACTTTAAGTCAAAAGTTCACTTGATATTTTTTAAAGAAGCTGTCATTTTTCATATTAATATCTGCTACTTTATATTACTAGCATTCACCTACAAAGATTACATCTACCTTCTGTCGTATATAAATCTCATACTAATAACTTCTTGAGTAAATAGCATTGGGAGTGTATTACTCTGGGTTTAACCACAAACTTTTGAAAGGTCGTGATATGAAAGATAGAATTCAAAAGACAAACATAAAACAATGTTCAAGATTTATAAGATTGTTGTTCCCATCTTGATTTTGCATTTTATGAAGCACTTCAAGATACTCGGCAGGTGGAATAAAATCCCATTTTATAGACGAAAGATGAATGAAATATAAAATGTAGTTAAGCATGTATTTTAGGGCCCAATTAAATAATAAACCAAAGTACTTTACAATAGAGAAAACTGATATAAAACAAAAAATATGCAATTCATTTTTGTAGATATCATGAATGGAAAACATAAGTCAGAGTCCTATATACTCTTAATGATACAAAAGTCCAGTATTCTGGAAAGAACATGGCATAGTGGAAAATATCCAGGATTTGGAATCAGAAGATCTTAAGTTTGTATGTGGACTCCATAAATAACCATGTGACTTGATCACATTCAAAGTTATCCTTACTTCTCTAATGGTTCCTGATCAGTACAATGGGATTGTATTTCTCTACCTCACTGAGTTTTGTGATAATTAAATAATGTTTATGAATGCACTTGGTAAATCATAAAGCAATATACGGATTCTAATCATAAATTATATTTCTTTGACTTTCTCCAAATGCCATCAGCATTTCTACTTTAGAAATCAATTTTTCCTGTATCTCTTTACAGTCCAGCTCTGAACGAATGGTTCACAAATGTCATACAATTTTCCTTTGTTCCCCAACTTTAAAGATGTAGCTGTCAATTAAAGGACACCACAGTTTCATTCATGCAGCTGCTTTCTATAGATTTGTAATTTAAATTGTGGATTCTATGAATTTGTTTCCTCAACAAACATTTTCAGAGGCACTGAGCACAGAGAGATAATCAAGACAAAAATTCTTCACCTTCAAGGCGTTTCCCCATCTGATAAAGGTAATATCTAAATTGTCACGCATTTATCAACAAATCTGATAATTAATGGATATGCAAGTACTATGGGTGCACAGAAAAGAAAACATTTAAATTTTTCCTAGGGGGTCACAGAAATCTTCACAAAGAAAAGGGCCCTTGAAGAATGAGTCCCTAATATCCCCATTCACAATGGCCTTGCCACACTTTCAGAACATTTAATAATTAGCAATAATTATGTGAATTTATACAATCTCATCCCTCATTAAGGTCAAAGGCCTTTAAGCTTAAGTCTCCTTAAAACATACATAGTCACTTGCATCTAGGACTACCAGAAAAGAAGTAAACAGATGTTTGTATACAGTTAAACACATGACCCCTACCCCATAAGGAGGCAAAGTGGTATCTGCTATATGTGGGCTTTAGAACTAGACCCAGCCAGTCTTAACCTCCTAACCTGCAGGTCATATGACCTTAGACAATTCATGTTACCTCACTGAAGCTGAGTTTTCATATCATGAAAATAGAGTAGTAATTGTGAGGTGCCTGGTATATCACAGATGCTGGTTAAATGTGTGTCCCTTTCCCCCAAAGCTACCTGAGATTTCCTCTCCAATAGCACTTACCTCCATGCACTTAACTGCCTGACTCCTTCCTCAAATGTAAGCTCTCTGCAAGACAGGGCATGCTTCTTATTCATCTTCACAGTCTAAAACCTGGGGTGATGCCTGCTATTCCATGATTAATGTGTCATTGACACTTAAATAGGTGCAGAACAGCCATTTCCAAAAGAAATAGATCATTTCAGGGAGAATATGCAAAGCAATATAGCAATATTAAATTCATTCATTTATTCCATATGTATTTATTAGCAACTACAACATGCTAGGTACTAAATGCTGCAGATGCAGCAGTGAACAAAATGGACAAAACGTCCTGCCTTCGTGAAGCTTACACCCAAATGCAGGAAATGCACAATAAATAAATAAATCAGCAAAATATACACTAGTGAGATCACTGTTAAGTGTTGTAGAAAAACTGACTAGAGAAGAGGAAAGGGGGGGCCAAGATCTTGGAGATTTAAAAGCTTTACTGATAAAGTGACAATTGAGTATAGACCAGAACAAGGTAAGAGAGTGGGCCATATATCTGTCTAGAGGAAAAGCATTCTAATTAGGGAGGAAGGAAAAGGAAACTCCAGAGTCCTGAGTCAGGAGAATTCCTTGAGAGGAGCTGAGTGTGACTTCAGTAGGCTGAACCTGCCAGAGAGTGGCCAGAGAGGAGTTCAGAGAGATCAGTTGGGGATAGGATGGGCACTTGACCAAATAGGGCCTGCAGGCCATGGTGAAGACACTGGTTTTTACTCTGAGTGAAGTGGCAGCCGATAGGGGGTTTTAAAAAAAAAAAAAGGCTGACATAATCTGACTTACACTTTAACAGAATCGCTTCAGAGCCAGGGTAGGGAAACAGTACAAGAGAAACCAGGGGGGCCAGTTAGGGAACCGTACCAATAACCCCAGGTAGGAAATAAAGATGGCTTGGAACAAGGTGACTACAGTAAAGCTGCCAAGTAGTGTCAAAGTCTGGATACCTTTTTAAGGTAGAGCTCATGGGTTTGGAATGAAGTGTTACCTCACACACTCCACAATTCACCTAACAAAGGTATATGTTTCATTTTAATAATATCTGAAAGATTCTTTCTTTACATACACACACACACACACACACACACACACACACACACACACACACACGTTTTCCAGGGATCTGAAATATACAAATTTTTAAAATTTGATAAGCCAGTTCCCATAGCAATCAAAAATTAGTGTTTTGAAGGACATAAGAAGGATATTCTGGCTAGAAACAATAGTTTTTGACCACTGAGAAAAATAAAACCAAAACGAAAGCATAGTAACCCAAGATGGCATTATTTTAAAGGCCCCAAGTTTCTTCTCTTTCACAGTATTAATGCTAACCTATGCATGCTGTCCAGCTGCTAAGGAAATGTTAAATTCTAAGAAGAGTGCGGAGCACAGAGGGGTGCCACCAGGGAAGCCTCCACACAGTGCCTGTGATTGCCCAGCCAGGCCTTAGGTCTTCACAAGGGTGAGTCAAGAATGCAATTGTCCCAGGCATTGGCTATGCTCTTTGGGGCAATCCCATTTCCTAACACAGTGCAGTGCATTTTCACAGCACCCTTTCATCTCTTTCAGAATTCAAACACACATCAATAGAGCTAAATTTCCATACTTTCACTTCACATAGTTGCAAAAAAACAAAAACAAAAACCTTCACATAAGAATCAAGTCTCCCCTGATTTTGCTCAGGAAGAACTCTATTAAGGAACGTTCTCAAATGAACTACCTTCCAGGAATTACCAGTAATTGTGCATGCCAGCCCCTCCTGTTCTTTACTAAACTTGTTCTTTCTTCAGCCAACTCCTTTCTCTGTTCCCTTCTGTATGACTCCAAAAAGAATATTAGAAACTCTAAAAAACTGTAATATTCATAAACTAGCAACAAAAATGAAACAGACTACATTGGCTCTAAAACTGCTGAAAAAGCAGCATCCACAACTTAACAGGTATGCTTTGACCAGTCACAAACTGAGCCTTCTGAGTTTTTAACTGTTAAGTCTACAATTTGCCTAATTAACTAGATTTTTTAAAGCATTTATCAAAGAGAAAGAGTTAAATCTAAGTTAGAGTTAAATCTATTTTTTAAACGCTGTCTTCTAAAATTCCTTGACACAAATTCATGAAATTCTTCTTTCTAGTACAATTTCATTTTTAACTCTCTTCATTGGCTTTCCAGCTCCTGTCTGCTGCTCTATGCTCTCTAAAATTTCTCTTTAAAAATTGTTAATCTTCATCAGTTCATGGTGATCCCTCTCAAATGAACTACCTTCCAGGAATTACCAGTAATTGTGCATGCCAGCACCTCCTGTTCTTTACCAAACTTGTTTCTTCTTCCAGCCAACTCCTTTCTCTGTTCCCATTTCCAGCACTGCGATCTCATCAACTGGTAGCATTTCAAAATATCTCCTTCAGGCTAGTTTCTCTCTTGCCTTCCCTGAGCCCCAATCCACCCTACTTATGGTCCTCAGAGTGATTTCTTTCATATCTTTCTTCTATCTCTGCATTCTAAGAACAACAGCCTACAACAAGGGAATCCTTCTGCCCACTTCTGGCCTTAAGGAGAACGAGACAGAATATCAAATTCATTGATGCCCAGTATCATTTAGCCAGCCAAAAGGAGAGCACCCCCAATATTCCAGCCCATTCAAACTTCTTTTAGGTTCTAGAAAGTACCAGGCTCTTTAATAACCCCAAAGCCTTCACCCATGTTCTTTCCTCTCCTTAGAGAACTCTTCTCCCCTGTCTCCTGCACATGGCCAATCTCAACCTACCTTCCAGTTCTCAGCTTTGCCATCACTTTTGCCCCCAAGAAGATGCTCTGACCTCTCTGGACAAAGTTGTAGACCTGTTTTCTTCCTTTCACAGAATGGTTGTTGTTGTTTTTTTTTTAAATTGCTAGTCTCTCTCACTGTCATGCAAGCTCTTTTTGACAGATGCCCCACCTGTCCTGACCCCACTATAATTCCAACTTCAGCCAGTGGCATATTGTCTCGTACATAGTAGGTGCTCAAAGCATATTTTTGAAAAATGAATGAAGGAAACTGGAACAAATTTTCTGTGATCTAGCTTCATAATCCTTCCAATATACTATTCTGCCTTTGAAAGAGAAAGCATCCAAATGAAAGTTGTTGCCAAAATGAAAGTTGTTGCCAGAAGCAGCACAGAGAATAGCTCGGTCAGCATGACTGCAGAGTAAGAGCCTACCTACCTGTAGGGGGTTTCCCTTACTCAGAAGGGTCCCTGAACTGTGGCCTGACCTGCTGTAGAAGTGGACTGAGATGACTTCAGATACTTCATGTCAACATCATGTTTTGTCTCTCACCCAGGGATCCTACTGACTTTAACACAGACCAATACACTTCTGAGAGGATCTCAGGCACAAAGAAGCAGGGTTCCTCTCCTACCTTCTTTTCAAGGTCAGCCAGAACAAAAGGATGGAACAGTAATGGCCACCTTTCTCTGTACACAGTCTCAGAGTATAGTTCCTGGAGAGTTTATGCAGCTCATGGTCCACTGTCAGACAGGATATACTGAGGATATTTGATGCATACATGAAGGGTTATTTAAATTCATTGCCTGGTTCCCTTCCCTGTGCTGGTTCTTTACTCACTTACATAAAATACTTTGGATTCACTCACACTTTATAACCACCAATTATCAGACCACTGTATCAGGATCCTGGACCCATCCTACCAAGGTGACCAGCAAACTCTCCTAACAAAGAAAAGATACATTTTATCTCTTGCTTGTCTTTCCCTTCCTTCAACATTCAATACAGCTCACTTTCCAAATTCTGACTTGGCTTTTATGACACTCCTCATAGTTGTCCTCCTCTAACCCTTTGACAACACTTATTCTGTATTCTTCACTGTTTATTTATTTGGCCAAATTTACCCTAATCATTTAAA
Organism: Hylobates moloch; assembly: GCF_009828535.3. Classification (NCBI taxonomy): domain Eukaryota; kingdom Metazoa; phylum Chordata; class Mammalia; order Primates; family Hylobatidae; genus Hylobates; species Hylobates moloch. The sequence goes on along the minus strand of NW_026652288.1, from coordinate 78,892,578 downwards.
TAATATAGTAAAGCTAAGCTAAATCTATTTAACTTTTACTACAGGCCAGTCCTATAATATATACTTTAAGATATTAACTCATTTGGTTCACAACTAGCCTATTACTAAAATATGTGTCATCTCCATGTTACAGATGAAGAAACTGAAGGACAGAGAATCGATAGCATGCCCTAATAATAGGTATAACTAGGATTTGAATCCAGACAACAGAGCCTATTGCTTCACTATTATTCTATACTGAGTCTTAAAATGATGGTGGTCCTCAAGGGTCCCTCTGAATCCACAGATATTACCTGGGTCATCTTACTCCCTTCTCTGGTTTTCATACTTGTATATCGAGACACCTCCCAAATCTATTGTTCTAGTCACTGCTTTCATTAAGCTCAAGTTCTACATATCCAACTGAACACATACAGAATAAATTCATCATCTTTGAAATATCCTCTCAATCTTCTTTTCTTTGGAGACTTCTTCATTTGCAGAAGACATTACCATGCACCCAGAGATAATGATGTCATGTTTCCCCACCCACTCTCTTACCTCCCACATCCAACAATCAGCAAGTTCATCAGATCAACTTCTTCCTCTTTAATACTTTAGTTCAGATCCTGATCTTGTCTCATTACAACTTCGTGCCTCTTCACATAGCACTAGACTGATTTCTCTGAACCATAGATATTCTATTCATGGCTCCTCTGACAGAATTTCCAATGAATGACTCATCTTTGCTTAAGGATAAAATCTCAATTCCTCAGCATGACACAGGATGCCTCCTTGATAGGCCCTGAATACTTGCTTGTCAAGCTTTTTTCCACTTCCTACCCTAATCTCCATGACACTAAACACAGCATGCTCATTGTCTAACCCCGGAACCTTTGTACATGCAGCTCCTCTATCTGAAACATACTGCATCACCCCCCCTTTCCTTAGCCACCCACCTATTTTGTTAGCTCACTTTCTCTCTACATGTCCACTTTGGAATCTCTACAGCTAGGTAGCTTTTCTTACTTCCCATGTGCTCCTATAGCCCCTAAATCTCACTTCACTCTTTGTACCCACCATGCTGAATTGTAATTAAGTGTTTATATTTTTTAGATCAATTTACTGGACTTTTTTTGAGTACAGAGGGCATATCTTACATGTCTTTGCATTAAATAACTATCTAACACAAGACCCACACAAAAAAGGTGCTCAATAAATCTTTGTCAAATGACATAGCAAATAAAAACAGCTTTTGGAAGTTGGCCCTCCCTTTCCTCTGAATTAAGTAGGCTGATGAATACAAAGCTACTGCATTTCAAGTGAAAGAAATAGATGGCTTTAAATCACATCAGCTCCAGCCAGGGAATATAGAGTATAGGTACACTTTTCCTTTCAAAACACCCTTAAATTTTCCCACTCATTATTGATTCTTTCTCCTTTAAAAAATCAAGTTTTCTTTAAAATGTATAGAGAAGAATAATGAGAGTTATATGGCATAAAGATAGCCAAAGTACAGTAGTGCCTCACTGATGTAGCATCAATAAGAAATGAGCTGATTCACATAAAATAATTTTCTGGATTAATATGTATTTTTCCTTAAAGCAGCAGATAACTATGTGTGCATGTTGTTATACTTACAGGAAGAAAATCAGTCTCAAGTATATTATATACTTCTCTACCTTGATAATCAAATAATCTTTTTAAATGTGCACACAGATTGTAACTGAAGGTAATTTTTTAAAAGTAAACCATGGCCCTATTTTGTTAAAACATAAACATATACATTTATATTCACATTTGTATTTATATTATGTAGTTCTTTTAAAATGTTAACAGTTAATATCTCTGGTTGTAAAATTATGAGATATTTTTTATTTTGTTATTTTATCTTACCTATATTCTCTAATCATTCTATAATAAAATGTATAAATTGTTATAAAAATGTTTTTAAAATTAAGACTATATTCATTTTAACATTTTGACAAGATAAATCTACCGTGATGAAGCTCTATATTTATTACATTAATACAGTTAGAAACTATAGAGTGTAAAAGATGTCTTTAGTGAACCAATCCAGAATATTATGTTTTCAGATTTCTTGGGAATATATTCTCTAAGCCCCTCTATCAGTTTACAGCCATATTTTCTTTTCCGTTATCAATTCCTACTTCTAGAAGCCCTCTTTCCCTTTTTTTTTTTTTTTTTTTTTTTGAGACGGCGTCTCGCTCTGTTGCCCAGGCTGGAGTGCAGTGGCGCAATCTCGGCTCACCGCAAGCTCGTCTCCTGGGTTCACGCCATTCTCCTGCCTCAGCCTCTCCGAGTAGCTGGGACTACAGGCGCCCGCCACCACGCCCGGCTAATTTTTTTGTATTTTTAGTAGAGACGGGGTTTCACCGTGGTCTCGATCTCCTGACCTCGTGATCCACCCGCCTCGGCCTCCCAAAGTGCTTCCCTTTTTTTAAATATTGTATTTGTAAATTTGCTGAATTCATTTTGTAAAACAGAGTGATCCTTTCTTGGGATCTTGAAGTGTAATGTTAAGCATTTGTAGAATACAGACACTGTGACATCTGTTTTCAATTTTTATTTATGGTAATAGTTACGAGTATATCTGGACTTTGGAATATAATTCAGCTCCTAGCTTCACAATAATGAGCGCTGTGACCTTGGACAAGTGATCCAATTTTTATAAGCCTCAGTTTTCTCCTCTATAAATAAGGAGAGCAATAACCATTGCAGAGGGTTATAACAATTAAATGAGATAATGAGGACAGTACTCAGAATTTAAAAAACATAGCAAGTACCCAGTAAGTGGTAGCTGTTGTTACTCATGTTGTTATTATGGTTTTTACTTATTGCTTCTCAGTTATTTCTCAGACATAGTCATCCCTTGGCATCCCAGGGAACTGGTTCCATGACCCCCACAGATACCAAAATCTGCAAACGTTTAAGTCCCCTATATAAAATGGTGCAATATTTGCATACAACATAGGTACATCCTCCTGTATACTCTAAATCATCTTTGGATTACTTATAATACCTAAAACAATGTAAATGCTATGTAAATAGTTGTTATTCCGTAGTTTTAAAATTTTATTGTTATTTTTTATTGGATTTCCTTTCCAATTATTTCTCATCTGCGGTTGGTTGTATTCATGGGATGTGCAGTCCACAGATACAAAGAGTCAACTGTATAAAGGTTGTCAGATAACTGAGTTCTAGGTGAGCGAAGTATTTTTATATGTGAGCAACTGGTTACAGAAGAGTCACCTAGAAAGCCAAGTCAGGATAATCTTAACCTTAGGAATAGAAAAAACAGATGATAAATGTGTTAAAGTTTTTAGCAGTTTACAGCTCAACTAATAACCAGTAAATTATCTGAGAAAATAATTTTCAGTGGATGCTATGTATACAAGGAGAAACATGACATAAGACTACAGCTCTGAACCACTAATTATTAATCTGAAGAAGCCATGCTTATGATCCACTTGTTTTGAATATGCTTATGTCCGTTAATTTGGAGCAAGGTTACAAGATTGGAAACCATGTGGTAGAAAGAGGTCTTCTTATCTGATCAAAAATCTTTAAACATAGGAAATGTTTTATCTTTTATTTCACCATCACTGGAATACTAAATAATAGTGGCCCGGATAGAAGTATACAATGAAACATTTTACTGAAATACAAATGAACCATAATGGTTCTTATGGGAAATAAAGCTTAGTTGCACTGGTGGCTCAAAAGAGGTCTTACAAAGTTGTCTTCAAGTGGCGTTTGTCAATAACATATTACAGGTTAACAACTTTTTTCAAAGTATTTTTTCTAAGAAAAAAGTAATAGATGTTCATTACAGAAAAGTTAGCAAAAACATAACTGTAGATGAGAGAATAAAAATTATACATAACTCACCACCAGGAGATAAACACTATTAAGATATTTTGATACGTTTCCTTCCTTTTGTGCTTATTGTCTTTATATTTATACATTTATATATAAAATCATGCTGTTATAGGCATTTGTATCCTGCCTCTTTTTTGACTTAATATAAGCATTTTATAGGGCATTAAAATTCTTCATAAGCATCGTTTTAAAAAGCTGCATAAATGTTCCATTGTAAGGCTATACCATAATTTACCTAGATGTTTCCTCATTCTTGAATATAGGCTATGTCCAAATTTTGTTGTTGTTGTTGTTCACACACAGAAATTTTAAAGATGTCTTTCAAAAGAAAACAAGTTTATTTCATAGGCAAATGACATACTCAATGAAACAGACAGTGATGATACATTGGTGCAGTGGATTCACTGCTAGCCTCAGGTTCAACCAGAACAGGCATTTATCTTTCCTTCAAGCAATAATTCATTTTAATTCAGGCTTTCCATTTCTAGCTGCTTCCTCACAAATGTGTTTTCCATCTCACACAATTGCAAAGACTGAGCCATAAAGCTCACTTTTTTGACAAGTGGCATTTAATTTGTCTGTAGGTCAAAAGCCCTACTATCTCTTGTTGCCAGACTGAACAGAGGCAGGGAGACTCACTTACAATCCTCCCCATGTGTAATCCTTCTACTTTGTGAGAATATTTACCTCTTCTTCCAGTTCAATTATTGGCCAGTCTGTCAGACGCAAAGATGCCTTCCCTGAGTTTCTGGGGTTCTTTAGAGTTAACTTTTATTCCCAGTCCCTTAGGACTCTTGAAGTATCTGTCTCCACAGGGACCAAAACTCCCTATCAAAGGACTCCACTCCACCATAAGAAGGGCTCTATTTCCTTCAGAACAGGCCTCCTTCTCTACACTAGAAAGTCATGAGAGAAACATAGATGTTCCACCTATGTCATTAGATGAAGAGCTTAAACTTTGAGATAATTGAAGTAACAGCAAGAAGCAAAGCCTTGGCGAGGCTATTAATAATGCAACATGTGATCATGCAGATTTCACATACAAAAGAGAATATTATAAGCATATTTAATATGAAATACAAAAACTAAAGCAGAGTGAGCTAGGCACTTCAGTTGACTTTTCTTGGAACCTAATAATTTATCAATCTAAATATATATAGAGCTATCACAAATGCAATCTAAAGTAAAAGTATAACAGCTTATTAGGGTCAAAATAGGGACTTCAAAAGAAAAATAGAATAAAATTTATCGAAAAATAAAATAGGAAAGTTTGTGAAGCAGAAAAGAGTGAAAGACTTCACTCTCGGCCAGGCGCAGTGGCTCACGCCTGTAATCCCAGCACTTTGGGAGGCCGCAGTGGCTCACGCCTGTAATCCCAGCACTTTGGGAGGCCGAGGCAGGCAGATCACGAGGTCAGGAGTTCGAGACCATCCTGGCTAACATGGTGAAACCCCATCTCTACTAAAAGTACAAAAAATTAGCCAGACATGGTGGCGCATGCCTATCATCCCAGCTACTCAGGAGGCTGAGGCAGTAGAATCGCTTGAACCTGAGAGGTGGAGGTTGCAGTGAGCCAAGATCGTGCCATTGCACTCCAGCCTGGGTGACAGAGGGGGACTCTGTCAAAAAAAAAAAAAAAAAGACTTAACTCTCCAGCAGACTAACCATAATGAGACCATTTTACACTTCAAAAGACTAGCACACTCTCTGGAGGTAGACATCATAAGAAGTAATGAAGAGTGGGACCAATAAAGGCTTATTCCCACTGCAAATAAAATGCAATTGGATTAAATAAATATCTAAATTATAGCACATGGCATTTTTTGCTTTATCTCTATCCATAAATAATAACATTTCAATATCAGAGGCATAGTACAATTGCACAGTCTTTGTTGTTCAGATAAAATAAATGCAATAATATAGACAGTCCTTGTAATGCTGCCTGGCATCGAGATCCAATAGATATCAACGGGCTCTATTTTATACAGAAGCTTATACAGGGCTTTTATACAGGGCTTAATAGAATGACAACAGAACTTGTTTTTATGCATTACACTTAATGAATCATCTAATTTTTATTTTCTGATCATTAAAATAGGAACTTTATTTTTCTTTTTACTGACTTAGGGGGAGACAAGTACAGATTTCTTACATGCATATATTTAAATAGTGGTGTAGACAGGGCTGTCAGTGTATCCATCACCGGAAGAGTAAACATTGTACCCAACAGATAATTTTTCAACTCTCACCCACCACCCACCCTCTCACCTTTTATAGTCTCCAGTGTCTATTATTCTACTCTCTATGTCAATGTTTACCTTTTGTTTAGCTCCCACTTACAAGTGAAAACATGGTATTTCAATTTCTATTTCTGAGTTATTCACTTAGGATAATGGCCTCCAGTTCTATGTCAATATTTACCTTTTGTTTAGCTCCCACTTATAAGTGAAAACATGTGGTGTTTCAATTTCTGTTTCTGAGTTATTCACTTAGGATAATGGCCTCCAGTTCCATCCATGCTTCTGCAATAGACATGATTTTGATTCTTTTTTATGGCTGAGTAGTATTCCACAGTGTGTACATACACATATATGTGTATGTATATATACACACATATGTGTGTATACATACATATATACATATATACACACATATATGTGTATATATACATATATACATATATACACAGATATATGTGTATATATACATATATACATATATACACACATATATGTGTATATATACATATATACATATATACACAGATATATGTGTATATATACATATATACATATATACACAGATATATGTGTGTGTATATAATACATATATATATTTCAATCACATTTTACTCAAGTATCCATTGATGGACACTTATGTTGGTTCTATTACTTTGCTATCATGAATAGTGCTGTGATAATCATAAAAGGGCAGGTGGTATTTCATAATGATTTCTCTTTGTGTATATACCCAGTAGCCAGATTGCTAGATTGAATGGTAGTTTTATTTTTAGTTATTTTAAGAAATCTCTATATTGTTTTACATAAAGGTTGTACTAATTTACATTCTCACCAACAATGTAAATTGTTGTATGTGTTCTCTTTTTTCCACATCCTTGCCATCACCTGTTGCTTTTAAACTTTGTAATAAAAGCCATCCTGACTGGTGTTAAGATGTTAACTTATTTTAATGATAAAAGTCAATTTACTTTTCTTTTAATTACTGCTTTTGACAGGGTATGTTATAAAATATTGAAATTTCAAAGACATTCATCAATATTATGATAAATCTCTTTCTTTTTTAAGAACACATAAAGCTGAACCTCCCTTGCTTCATACCAATCAACATCCAGAATTTAAACAAACAAAAACAGGTAGGTGCTTCTTTGCTTAAAACTAGTTTATCTGCCAGGCGCAGTGGCTCACACGTGCAATCCCAGCACTTAGGGAGACCGAGGCAGGCAGATTGCTTGAGCGCAGGAGTTCAAGACCAGCCTGGGAGGCATGGCAAAACTCTGTCTCTACAAAAAAAAAAAAATACAAAAATTAGCCGGGCATAGTAGTGTGCACCTTGGTCCCAGCTATTCGGGAGGCTGAGGTGGGAGGATTGCTTGAGCCCAGGACATCAAGGCTTCAGTGAGCCGTAATTGTGCCACTGCACTCCAGTCTGGGTGACAAAGCAAGACCCTGTCTCAAAAAAAAGTGATTTCTCATTTTATAAAATAATTCTGTTCAAAGTAGCAAACTCTTAAAAATCTAAATTACTGTTTAAAGAGCAGTATATTATTCAAATATTATATTGACAAACACAGATTAGAATTATCTAAATCCCTGGGGCCAAATTGTTTGGCATTCAGAATTTTTCAGATCTTAGAGAGGCAATATGGTACATATATGTCCAGAAGTGTCTAGAGAGTCACATGCTAATCAAACTCATTAATATTTTTTCAGGGAATCCTAACAATTTTCATATTAAATATAAATAAGGTCTACAATTAAACTCATGTCAGATCACTGTAGATTTTGCAACCAAATTAGTTTGTGTGACAAATAACAATAAAAAGTACCTGCCAGTGTTTGGAGCTTTTGGATTTCAAAATTATGGATAAGGGATTATGAAATTATTTTTTATTTGAACACATACTGTCAGGTAAATCAGTCTACTATATAAATTTAAGTAGAATAAAATAATCTAAGAAAGAAAAAGTGTAGCTTGTATGCTGATGTCACATAGATAAAACATCATTGGAAATAGAAATAACTTTTATGAAAACCGAAAGACAAAATCTGGTGAACAAAAAACTGGTAAGTATTTAAGATAATGCATATGTTAATTGGCTTGATTTAGCTTTTCCACAATGTGTACATATTTCAAAATATCATGTTGTATACCATAGATATATAAAATTTTTATTAATCAATTGAAAAAATTTAGAAATAACAAATGTTTTCAAGGATGTGGAGTAATTGGAAGCTTTGTGCATTCTTGTGAGAATATAAAATGGTATAGCTACTATGGTAAACAGTATGGAAGTTCCTTTAAATTAAAAATAGAACTACCATATGATCCCATAATCCAACTTCTGGGTATATATCCAGAGTAATTAAAAAAATAATTTAAAGTAGGATCTGGAAGAGATATTTGCACACCAATAGCCAAGAGTAGTAAGCAACCCAAATGTCCATCAATGAATGGATACAGAAAATGTAGTATTTACATTCAATGAAATATTATCCAGCCTTAAAAAAGAAGGACCCAGGGGACAAAATTATCTGTATACCAAACCCCCATGACACACAGTATACCTTTATAACAAACCTGCACATTTATCCCTGAACCTAAACATTGAAAAAAAATCAAAAAATAAGGAAATCCTACCACATGAAACAACAATGATGAACCTTGTGGACATTATGCTAAGTGAAATAAGCCAGTAATAATAAAGACAAATCTATATGATTCCACTAACATGTGGTATCTAAAATAGTTAAACTCGGATAGTTAGAAACTAGAATAGTGGTTGCAAAGGGCTGGCAGAGGGGAAAATAGGGAGCTGCTCAACGGATATAGAGTTTCAGTTTTGCAAGATAAAAAAGTTCTCAAGATCTGCTACACACCAATACAAATAGTTAACACTGCTGAACTGTACATTTTTCAATGGTTACAATGGTAAATTTTATGTCATTTTTTATACAATTAAAAAAAAATTAAAGATGGTGAAACTGAAGCATGTGTCCCCTAAAACAAAAAGGATTTCAAGGGCCTCTAGTGCAGATGTAGCCTATAAAATGACTATCTTGGTGTAAGGTACCTTCAAATCTCTGATTATTTGCTATCCCCATCCAAAACCTTCTGGCCATGAGGCCAAAACCACTTTTTGTTGTTGTTGTTGTTGTTTTTAGACGGAGTTTTGCTCTTGTTGCCCAGGCTGGAGTACAATGGCGCAATCTCAGCTCACTGAAACCTCTGCCTCCCAGATTCAAGCGATTCTCCTACCTCAGCTTCCCAAATAGCTGGGATTACAGGCATGCGTCACCATACCCAGCTAATTGTTTGTATTTTTAGTAGAGATGGGGTTTCTCCATGTTGGTCAGGCTGGTCTCAAACTCCCGACCTCAGGTGATCTGCACCCTCTCGGCCTCCCAAAGTGCTGTGATTACAGGCATGAGTCACTGCGCCCAGCCAAAGCCACATTTTTTTAAGGCAAAGTAGAGCCTTTAAACTGAACATACATTATGGGCAAAACCCATAAGAGGCATTTCCAGAAACTGACAACCACAGAAACATATTTTACCTCACGCTGCATGTTTATAAGTGTATAGAAAACACATGATTTTAAAAAGGGTAAGTGAATGCATACTCCCAGTTATTACTGTTTTTGTATAATCTGCATCCTATTATCACTGTCACATCCGAGGATTAAAAGTAGATCATTTACCCTTTCCCCATAACAATTTCTAGTGCAATAATCTTGGGTCTTTCTGGTTTTCAATACACTTTGATGGTATAAACCTTCGGATCAATTTGATGTTAGTTTTTACTTCTTTCTCTGTTTTCTCATAGAAAATTAAATATTTTCTTGATAATATTTGGGTATAATGATAGGGTGTCATTATTATCAACCAGAAATCATCTTCAAAGAAAAAATATTCTTTAATCGCCTCTTACCAGGATGGGCTTAACCAAAACTGGAGCAAAACAAAAGACTGTTATGTTGGGTTAACAATCCTCTACATTTAAGTGATCAATGTTAATAACTGTATATAACAGTAGTACTGGAAACAGACTGTAAGTAAGGCTAATTAATCCTTGAAGACATGTATTTTAGAACCAAAACAATGTCATGAAACATATACCAAAGTTTTAACAGACAAATGAGAACAGAGTCCAGAGGGTGTGTTGTAGTCTCATTAGCTAACGTGTAGCACAGCCAGAATAAGAACTTCTAATGCTTATAATTAATTTTAGTTTGGGGTAGATGGTTTTTTAATGGGACTGGGGGGGCAGTGTGGGGAGTGGAGAAACATAAACTGAAGGTAGATTGTCAGTGACAAATTTTAATTCTTTTCCCTCAATTAAATTAGAATCTAGCTAAAGAAATAATGTGGGCAATGAAATAAAATTTGACAGAAAACATTGAAAGGGACTTTAAGAGACCCTAGGATTTAGGTGAGGGAAAAGAGGGAGAGAGCTTTCTGATAGGATTGAAATTGGGCAATGCAACCACCTATCTTCAGGCTACTTCGCCACTACAAGGAATTCCTCAGTTGTTCAAAGAACCAAAAAATATTTAGAGCCTTTACAACCATCACTAGGTCATTAGAGTAAACTATGAGCTTTCTGGTCCTTAAATTTTAATGAGCCTGAGCCCTTTAAATGTGGCACTGAGAGCAACTTTAGATGCAAAACAATTAAAATGTTAATGGGATTTCTAGTGTAAATAGATTTATGAAGGGCGGGGACCACTGACTCTGTTGCTTACTGGCCCAGACTTGTGACTGTTAGTTAAATTCAAGCAAGATTTGCTTTACAAAAGATGTTAGGCATAGCTTTCAATGGCTGATGCCTATGATATTTCTTATAGCAATATTCATTTCAGTATTGCATATAACATGCCTAAAGCCCCGTACAAATATTATTATGTTATCACATAATTGATCAACGTGTATTGCTGGGTCTTGAGTTTTCTACTTGTTTGTTTTACATGTGGTATTCCAGTACATTTAAAGGAAACTCATATACATTTTTGCTCATCTCCATACATACAGGGTTCAAAAGTTCAAAAGATAAGAAGTAGTTCTCAGAATGAGTAAACTATTAAATGCATTGAAAAATGAATTTTTGATGTGAAGATACATTCCCAGTTTATTCATGCTGAGAATTTTTTCTTATCTTTTGGACTTTGTAAGTTGGAACAGCAAAGTTTATTTAAACTTCATAATAAATAAAGAAGCAATATAATTTGACTTACTTTATTATGGGGTTCTTTTCTCCAGCTTTATTGAGGTATGATTGACAAATAAAACTGCACAAATTTAAGGTGTATAACGTGATGATCTGATATACATATACACTGTATTGTCAAATGATTACCACAATCAAGTTAGTTGGCACATCTATCATCTCACCTAGTTACCTCTCTTCCCCCATGGTGAGAACATTTAAGATCTCCCTTAGCAAATTTCAAGTACACAATACAGTATTGTTAACTACAGACTATGCCGTACATTAGATCCCCACATATACTTTTGTTTATAACAAAAGCCTTCACAGCATAACAAAAATCTGCAGGTTCGGCAACTTAATATTAGTATTTTGCACTTCAGAAAGGGAAAAACTATTCAAAATTCAGTTACTTTCTCTTGCTTGGCATCCACTACATTCACTCATGAAAATAGTTTTCATAATAATTCAGAGAAACAAAACCTCAAGTCTCCTGGGATTGCTTCTTCTCTCAAGAGTAAAACTCACTAAAGCTCAGAATTACTGTCAATTCTTAATTAACCGTATCAGTGAGGAGGAACATTAAACACCACTGAAAACTGTCCACTGAAGAATGACAGAAAACATTTTCCAGATCATCAGTTGACAAGGCACATAATTTATATACTACAAGGAGTTGATTTAACAAAATTGGCTGGAAGTGCCTTTACTAATTCCAAACACGTCCTCGCCATTATCACATGGTTATCACAAATAGATTTTTTAAAAGAAACTACAGATCTCCAGATACCTATGTCAGATAAAAATATCAGTTAAGATTGCTGAAACAGACAGACATGTAATTAATCCTATCTGAGGGACCTGGAAGTATTTGTGAAGTAGGTGACTTTTGTGCTGGGCCTTAGAGATTGGCCTGGAAGAGACAGAGAAGGCGGGGAGTTTGCTGAGAGGAAAGGCACCACGGCAGAAAAAAGTGGAGGGCATTTGGGGACGCTAGGTATTTGGAGAGGAAAGAGCTGCAAATGCATGGAGCCAATGATGGTGACACAAGACGCCACAGTGCACACTGGCCCCAGGAGACACTGCCCTTCCAACAACCTCCAAGGCCTTGCACACTCTGCTCTCTTCCTATAATGAATGCACTTCTGACCCCAATCCTACCTTGCCTACAAACGCCACCACTTCCAGAAAGCTTCCCATGATTTCCTCTCACGAATTTATTTTCTCCTTTCTTAAAGTACTACTTGAGTTAAACTCCTTTAAGGTACTTGACTATCCTATCAACAAAGAACATAATACTTGCTTATAAGCTCCCTGGGGGTGGAGACTCTATCTTACCCACCTCTACGGAAGAACCTAGAAAAATGCCTTGATGACTGTGAATTGATCTTGAATTGTGCCCCATCTGTAATTAATTCTGCTGGAGTAGCAGGACTTTCTTTCTACTGTCATTTCTGGCCATGGTAATAATGAGCTCAGAATGATGGCAGATACAGAGTAAATGTTTAGCCAGGCAAAAACACAGCCTGTCAACATAAGAGCACTCCATAGGAGTTTCCACTTCTTGTCATCATGACCAAAAGTGATGGCTATGACAGTGAAGTTCTCAACTAGAATGATGTTCTTCCAATGATGTTCTATTTATGTAGCTCTAAGTCAATCATTTTTTTAGTAGTGACACTTTCAACTATACAAGTTTGTACTTTATTTAACTTCCCTGAGGCCTTCCATAGCATATACCACTCTTTCTTTCCTTCCTCTCAAGCAGTTTCTTAACCTCCTTCTTAGGCCCTTTTTCATCTGTCCTCTGTTCGTATATTAAAATGTCCAGGTTTCCTTCCTCAATAATCTTTTTTCCTCACTTTTTTATATACACTTGTTTCCCACCACTTCAACAGCCAAATATAGCTCCAGCCCAGATCACCTTCCTAAGCCTCAGGCCCCTTTAGGGGATTTCTCTAGAACGTCTCCAACTGAGATCCCACAGACACAGAAATGCCCACATAGTCACTGCTGAATTCATCATCTTCTTCTCCCGTAAGGCTCCTTTCTCCTGTGTTTCTGATATTCTCCATTACCCAGAGGCCCCATCAAGTCTGTCTTTCTCTCTTACCTCCATGCATTCATCAACTCCTATTGCTATTTATCTTTCAGATCTGTTCCCTTGTTTTATTACCACCACTATTTCTTTTGGTTATTAGACTCACACCGCTTCTCTCTGGACTCAACAGCCCTAAACTTATCTTTTACTATAGCCTCATACAGATTATTCTCTCCAGTCATACTGTTAAGAACATGATTTATGGTTTTCCTAATGGGGAGATCTTGCTGCCTTCTTGCACATATTCTTTTCACCAACTGGAAATGACCACCACCATCACCACCTTTACCACTCATCTAACCTCTACTCAGAGTCAATAAAAATTAACTCTTGAAAACCTATCCTGAGGTCCTGTATTCTTTCTTCTTATAGTTGGGTTACATATACCATCTCTGCCAATTCTGTATTGGGAGGCTCTAGTCTGTGTGCTGATCTCCCTCCTGATCTATGAGTTGCTTAAAGAAAGGAATCACCTTACTTCCTTCTGTGTCCCCAATGCCTAGCAAAGTACTTGACACTGAATAAATCTTTGCTAAATGGAAATAAAAAGAAAAGGAATCAACTACATATTCAGCAACTGAGTTAGTAATTTGATTTCAGCATCAGTGGAGAAAAGACAAGTGCTTGGAATTTGAACACAGCCCCTTGAGTAAGCTCATTAAACCTTTGTGTTCATCTAGTTTTATCATGTTCCTATCTATCTTAAAAGAATGGGAAAATCAAGTACCGGATTCAACAAAAGAGAAAAAATATTAGATTTAAGCCATAGCAAAACCTATGCTACTAAAATGGGAAAGAAAAATGTTAGGGATGTTGGGAGACAATTCTTCAAGGTCTCTTGCATTTCTGCTTGTGAAAAAGCCTTGACAGCTTTTTTCTGGAAGGATGTTTCTATAAAAAACAATCTTGGAAGATGAAGAGAATGTCTTCTGCCAGAACTGAGGGCAGAGTTGCTTCCTGAGCAAGATAATAAAGTTCATTCTCCCTCTAAGGGCAACGGTTGGCAGGTTTGCTAGCAGTCCCCTTAGAAGATTGAAGGTTGTCTAAGCTCCAGGTTCCCAATCTGTGACACAAACTCACGGTATGCACAGTATCCACTGGAGCCACTCCTCATTGCCTTCATGGAACTTAGCAAGGAGGCGAGGGCAAGATAAACTGATGCAAACATGAAGCTCATGCTGCCTGCTATAGACTAAGGAACTAATAAAGTCATTTGTCTTTGCCCAGGAATCTCGTATCTTCTAGCAGCAACTATGAACTGTGGCAGACTAACTCATTACCTTGAAGGTAGAGTAAAATCTTAGACGCATCACAGATCCTGAGTAACAGAAGGGGACTACAGGCAAATTTAAAAAACCAAAAAGCAAAAAAAAAAATAAAAAAAATAAATAAATAAAAATAACCAGGTACTCAATAAATGTTTATAAAATTAAATAATACCAAAAAGATAAAGCCTTGAATACAGTGTGGTAATTAAGTGCTCAGATTCTAGAGTCAGACAGCCTGGGTTTATACCCTAGCTTTATTACTTATTAACTATATGACCTCTCCCCCGAGCTTCATACTGTTATATGTAGTTTCTCCAGAAAACCTTAACTTCCCTGGACTTCAATTTCTTCATCATAAATGTTGATACAAGTATTATCTTCTGATAGCGCTGTTGTAAGAATTAAATGAGTTAAAATATGCAAAGTACTTAAATTATTCCTGGCACATAATAAGTGCTATTTAAGAACAATATTATGAATCCCTGAGCTTATTTCATGGATAATCAGAGTTCTTAAGAAAGGAAATGATGTCACTAGATCTTTGCTTTAAAAACCAATCTTGACAAAAACTAAGTAGTCTATATAATAAAAATAAAGAGGATTGAGAGAATATGAAAGAGAAGATAAACAAAGAGATAATTGTAGTAGCCCTAAGAGTAAAAATAGTGTAACAGGCTTAAGTGTTGGCATCAGGAATAGGAACTAATTCAAGAGATATTTCATTGCAGGTGTTGACAGAATTTGGCAACTGATAGGAATATAAATATTAACTTATATTTATCGAATTGCCATAAACAAAAGCCTTTTCACAACCATCTTACCTAAAGCTCATAATAAAACAACGATGTAAACTGGGAGACAAGTGACAGAGATTAAAAAAAAAATTCAAAAAAACAAAGGAGAAGACAAAGTACCTGAGAAGAAGATATAGAAGGAGACAATAATGACTACAGATGATCTAAGAACATTTTGAGTCTGAAATCCATCGAGATGATAAATCTATAGTTGAAAATGCAAGTCTATAGCTCCAAAGAGACTGGGGCTGGATGTACAGATCTGGGTCTCATAAAAATAGCACATATGATGGAAGCCAGTGGGAAGAGATAAACCAGTTAATGCATAAAGAATGGAAAGAGAAATAAAGATAGAAGGGGAGAATGCAGGCACCAATGGAGGAGAACTACAGATGATACTGCATGTACAAAGGAAAAATACGAGATGTAAAAAAAGTAGAAAATAGGAATTAGTAATGTCACATGCTACGGAAAAATACGGGTTGGGCAAATTCTGAAAAAAGGGTAGCCTCTGAAAAGGACGTTCAGCAGAGGAGGCCACAGTGAAATGGGTTAAATGACTGATGATTAGAAAAAAACAAAGGAAGCAGTATTAATGAGCTGTTTTTCAGCAATGGAAGGTGAAGGAGAGAAAAAGCAAAGTCAATACAGACCTATATATAGACAAAACATAGAGTAGAGACAGATGTAGAATGGAAGACTTGAATGTGATTGGAAAAAGAGAAAAAACAGTGGAATGGAAAGAGATGGGGATGAATGATAAAAAAAAGAAATGACAGAGAAAATATTTTTTAAATGGGATCTGGAACATACAGGGAGGGATTACCTTGAAACAAGAGTGGTAAATGTATTTCTATGAAACACAGAAGAAAGAAGAAAAGTAAACATATGTAAATAATATTAAAACTGAGGACAGGGACACTGAGAAAATCCATATAATAAAATGTCAATATCATCAATAAAGTATGAACTGGAATTGACTACTAAAACTAAAAGGCAAAGGTTTGAATTTACTTGGGGAGAATAGGAGCAAGAGTAGCTACTACTGAATTTAGGTAAACAGATCCAGACTGAGTAAAAAGATCAGAGAGTCTCACAGTTTGAGAGCATATGAGGGAAAAGCCAAAGGTAAAGGGAAGAGCACAGAGTATGGTGATTATGAACAGAGCTCTGGAGCTAGACAGGATGGGTCCATACCCCATTCTACCACTTCTCAGCTATGAAACTTCATGAGTTACCTAACCTCTTGATATGGTTTGGCTCTGTGTCTCCACCCAAATCTCATCTCAAATTGTAATTCACATGTGTCGAGAGAGGGACTTGGTGGGAGGTGACTAGATCATGAGGGTTGTTCCTCCATGCTGTTCTCATGACAGTGAGAGTTCTCCTGAGATCTGATGGTTTTAAAGTGTTTGACAGTTCTCTGCTTGCTCTCTCTCTCTTGCCACCATGTAAGATGTGCCTTGGTTCCCCTTCACCTTCTGCCATGATTGTAAGTCTCCTGAGGTCTCCCCAGCCATACAGAACTGTGGGTCAATTAAACCTCTCTCCTTTATAAATCACCCAGTCTCAGGTCATTCTTCACAGCAATGTGAAAACAGACGAATACAGAAAACTGGTACCAGGATAGTGGGGTACTGCTATAAAGATAGCCTGAAAATGTGGAAGCAACTTTGGAACTGAGTAACAACAGGCAGAGCTTAGAATAGTTTGGAGGGCTCAGAAGAAGACAGGAAAATCTGGGAAAGTTTGAAACTTCCTAGAGACTTGTTGAATGGTCTTATCCAAAATGCTGATAGTGATATGGACAATGAAGTCCAGGCTGAGGTGGTCTCAGATGGAGATGAGGAACTTATTGGGAACTGGAGCACAGGTCACTCTTGCTATGCTTTAGCTTGCTATGCTTTAGCAAAAATGCTCAAATCTCTAGGGCATTTTGCCCTTGCCCTAGGTATCTGTGGAACTTTGAACTTGAGGGAGATGATTTAAGGTATCTGGCAGAAGAAATTTCTAAGCAGCAAAGTGTTCAAGATGTTACCTGGCTTTTTCTAAAAGCATACAGTCATATGCATTCACAAAGAGATGATCTGAAATCAGAACTTATGTTTAAAAGGAAAGCACAGCATATAAGTTTGGAAAATTTGCAGACCGATCACTAGTAGAACAGAGAAACCCATGTTCTAGGGATAAATTCAAGCTGTGGCTGCAGAAATTTGCATAAGTAAAGTGAAGCAGAAAATGTCTCCAGGGCATTGCAGAGATTTTTATGGCAGCCCCTCCTATCACAGGCCCAGAGGTCAAGGAGGGAAAAATGGTTTCCTGAGCCAGGACCAGGGCCCTGCTGCTCTGTGCATCCTTGAGACACAGAGCCCTGAGTCCCAGCCACTCCTGCTCCAGCCATGGGTAAAAGGGCCCAAGGTAGAGCTTGTGCCATGGGTTTAGAGAATGCAAGCCCCAAGCCTTGAAAGCTTCCACATGGTGTTGGGCCTGAGGGTGCACAGAAGCGCTGAGGCTTGGGAACCTCTGCCTGGATATCAGAGGATGTATGGAAACACCTGGATGTCCAGTCAGAAGTCTGCTACAGGGGCACAGCCCTCATGGAAAACCTCCATTAGGGGAGTCAAGAGGGAAAATGTGGGGGTGGTGCCCCCACACAGAGTCCCTACTGGGGCACTGCCTAGTGGAGCTTTGAGAAGAGGGCCACTGTCCTCCAGACCCTAGAATGGTGCATCACCAACAGCATGCACCATGCACCTGGAAAGACTGCAGGCACTCAACACCAGCCCATGAAAGCAGCTGCAGGAGCTGTACCCTGCAGAGCCACAGGGGCGGAGCTGCCCAAGACCTTGGGAGCCCAACACTTGTGTCAGCATGCTCTGGATATGAGACATGGAGTTAAAGGAGATGATTTTGGAGCTTTAAAATTTAACAACTGCTTTTTGGGGTTTTGGATATGCATGAGGCCTGTAATCCTTTGTTTTGGCCAATTTCTCCCATTTGCAATGGGAACATTTACCCAATGCCTGCACCCCCACTGTATCTTGGGAGTAACTAACTCTTCTTTGACTTTACAGGCTCATATGTGGAAGGAACTGCCTTGTGTCAGGTGAGACTTTAAACTTGGACTTCTGAATTAATGTTGGAGTGAGTTTAGATTTTGAGGAACTGTTGGGAAAGCAAGATTATGTTTTGAAATGTAAGAAGGACATGAGATTTGTGAGGGAACAGGGGCAGAATTATACAGTTTGGCTTTATGTCCCCATCCAAATCTCATCTCGAATTGTCATCCCCACGTGTCAAGGGATGGACCTGGTGGGACATGATTAGATCATGGGAGTAGTTTCCTCCATGCTGTTCTCATGATAGTGAGTGAGTTCTCATGAGATATGATAATTTAAGTGTTTGGCAGTTCCCCCCTTGTTCTCTCTCTCTCTATCCTGACACCATGTAAGACGTGCCTTTCTTCCCCTTCACCTTCTGCCATGATTGTAAGTTTCCTGAGGTCACCCCAGCCATGCAGAACTTTGAGTCAATTAAACCTGTTTCCTTTATACATTACCCAGTCTCAGGTAGTTCTCTATAGTAGTGTGAAAATGAACTAATACACCTCTCTGTGCCTCAGTGACCTCATCTGAAAAAGATGATGGTGTTATCTACCTCATATGATTGTTCTTAGGATTGAAGATATTAATATACAAACTCCTAAAAAATATTTTACCCATAGAGAATGCACACAGCCTTCTCTTCTCAAATTCATTTTCTGCTCATTTAATGTGCCTGACCTCAAAAGAAAAACTATTTTCCAATTATTTTAAATTAATGAGTAAACCCAGACTATGCTTAAATTATTTGTAAGTTTAAGGGGATTATTTGCCTGGTGTGGTGGCTCATGCCTGTAATCCCAGCACTTTGGGAGGCTGAGGTGGGCGGATCACTTGAGGTCAGGAATTCGAGACCAGCCTGGCCAACATGTAAACCCTGTCTCTACTAAAAATACAAAAATTAGCTGAATGTGGTTGGCATGTGCCTGTAGTCTCAGCTACTCAAGAGGCTGAGACATGAGAATCGCTTGAACCCAGGAGGCAGAGGTTGCTGTGAGCCCAGATCGCACCACTGTACTCCAGCCTGGGTGACAGAGTGAGACTCTGTTTCAAAAACAACTAAGTAAGTAAGTAAATAAATAAGGGATTATTATTAGCCCCACATTATCTCTAATTCACTCATGATATGGTCTGAATGTTTGTTTCCTCCTAAAATTCCTGTGCTGAAACCCTAACTCCCAATGTGATGGTATTAGGAAATGTGGCCTTTGAGAAGTGATTAAATCACAAGGGTAGAGCCCTCATGACTGAAATTAATGTATGCCCAAGGCAGTTCCTTTACCCCTTGCACCACGTGAGGACAAAACTAGATCTGCGAACCAGGAAACAGGCTCTACAAGACATCAGATCTACCAAAATCCAAGATTCTGAGAAATCTTGGATTTCTCAGTCACCAGAACCATAAAAAATAAATGTTGGTTGTTTAAAACCCACCTAGTTTATGGTATTTTTTTACACCAGCCCGAACGAACTAAGACAGCTCGATTTCAGGCTGTATAATATCAAAAGTTTAAATAATAATAATAAAAAGAAACAAATTCCAGCATGTGTGGGGGACAACAGACAACTGTGTCATCTCTCCTTCACTATTCCAAATTATTATCAGAGATTATTGACCAGCTCTATTTCCAAATCCATTGGTTCTTAATAAAATCTAAGTCACTGTCACTCTCTCTGACCCTAAGTTTCCACATTAACTACAGAAGCCTGTAATTAAGCCTGTAATTAAGAGGTGGAACATAGTTTTATGTATGTGTGTCATGGGAGAGGGGTAGACAGTTTCATATCAGGCATACTTGCAATCTGTATGTCACAACTGCCTGTACTACCTTAGGGGATGGAAGTGAAATGTCCTACACAGTTTAGACTACTGCTGAGTCACAAAGTGGCCATGTTGTTTAAAAATTCCCTGCAGATATCAGAGAAATCCAAGTATCACATGTCCCAGGAGCTTAAGCTACTTCATCTTCCTTTATTCATTTATGCCTGCTATGATATCTGCAACACTCCTATGTTTACTACTTTTCATTAGGATGCATAAAATAATTATGCAAGTGTTTACAAGAGTACATTACAAAGGATAAATTTTAATAGAGTGCATTACAGCCAATCATTTTCCTTTGATGTCTCAAAGATCCAGAGTAGAGTTTATTTCCTATTTAATCCTTTAGAAAACATTTGCAGAATACCATTAACATAAGTAAACTCTTCAATATCCCTTTATCAAAATGCTGTTACCAGTTACAACTCTCCAATTTTTAATGCACTTGCCTCAGATAACTACTCCCACTCTATAATATCCAGTTTAAACCTACCCCCCCATTTTAATACTCAAATACTTACAGCCATGAGAGAGGAGGATAATTTCCTATGAAGAGTCTCAATAAGGAGGAGATAAATCAGATCTTCCTTGTGAGGAACAATTAGCATGCCAACCTCTCTCCATACCCACCACAGAATGCCAACAGACCCCTATAACTATGGCAACAATCAAAAAAGGTGGCACAGGTATCTCAACCACTAGGTAGAAGGTACCAGCTCTACCACCACTGAAAACGCATTGAAGTGATTAAAAAGAACTTCTTAAAAACAGAGGCTGGGCCTGAGCATTCTTAAATGAACTACATGTGTTAAGAACTTCAGCTCTGGAATCCAACTGCCTAGGCCCAGATCTTCTGAATTTTTGGAATGTAACTTAACCTTACTGTGTCTCTTTCTTTGTCATAAAATGGTATGATAATGTGCCTACCTCACAGGGCATTTCCAGGATTAAATGAAATAATACATGTAAAGTAGCTAGAAATTTGTCTGGCATGTAAGAATTCAAACGGATTAGTTGTTACCTGTGATTTCTAATGCCTCTCTACGTAATAGGTACTTAGGCACTCTTCGTGAAATACTGATTTTATGAATCTGCCTAATATTAGTTATTCAAGATTTCCTAAATGTGATAAGACAAGGTCATCAGGTAGATCAATTATCTTTAGAGTTGGAATATTCATACATCATTCATCTTTTGCTTTCTTAAAAAAAAATTTCTTTGAAAACGAGCTTACCTTCAGAGGAATACACAATAAACAATGACTGTTGGTTACCTGCACAGTTGTTTCTTATTTTCACGTGTCACCCCAGCTCCAAAATTTGCTCAAGTTTAGCTACATCAAACTTTTACCTGTGTTAATGACCTACAAGTGCCAGTCAGTAAGATGATGCGTTCTCATTAGTGGTCTTCACCTCATTAGAAGCCTGCTCTCACTGATAATGGACATCAGAGGTCAGTACAAATCTCAGGAAGAATTCTCTTTAATTTAATAGATAGGCAGGTATGCGGAAGCCAAGTGCTATCTATACGCGGCTACATTTCACATGCCTACAACAACTGCAAAGGCATCTTAAGAAACCTAGCACTAAATGCCAACACAATTCCTGCTGAAGAAACCACCACTATGTCTAATACCAAGGAGAACTACAAAATTTGGATTTTTCCCATCAAGATTTCAGAAAGTACTAAGAGTCATTAGATTGATCTCAATAACATCCTGGAAAAAGCATCTGTATTAAACATTTAAGAATTTATATATTTTTTAATATCTGATCTCATCTCACTTGATAAATAAATGAGCTACAGTAGCAGTATCCTTAAAAGAAAAAAAAATGCAGTGTCATCCCTCCAGCCTTTTCAACAAGAGTCAATATTGAAACCACAGGTAAAACAGCCAAACAATGTCAAAAGTGATGTAGGTACTTCTGTTATTTCTCAGTTCCTCTCCAAAGGGACTCTTCTGTCTCAGTATGCATGGGTGATTTTGTGGCTAATTAGCCAATCTAGGATCCACTTAAATAAAGGCACTTGTAAAGGTAAGAACATGGCTATTCTGTAAGCTTTCTAAAAGACAGTTTCTAAGAAGTGCAGGCTTACGCACGCACAAGCTATCCAAAGTGGGATGTGTTTTCTGAGATAAACTGAAGAAGAAAAGTCTAAATCAACCTTCTCTTCAAAATAAACAAGATACATCAATTCAAGAGAAATCGCATACCCAGAAACGTGGCATTTTTGCCAAATACATATCTACAAACTATGTAGGCAAGAAGTTCTGAGATGCCACTGACACCCTAGCCATGTGTCAAGATTGAATATCACATGAAAGAAATGAAATATGGAAATGCAATTTGAACCCTGAAATCGAATTTTTCTTACAGGAAAAAGTAAAGCCCCAGGGATCTATGGATGGCTTTGTGTACTTATCTAAGCCATTTTTCTATAATAAAGTATTCACATTTCAGAAAGGCAAAGGTGAAGCAAAGTAGGAGCAAAATGGCAAAAATGTTTAAATGTTCAAAATATTCTGGTGTCTATTCATAACCGCTCAGGAGCAGAAATCGAAAAGCAGAATTAGATCTGGCTTCTCTCTCGGGCGGTTCGATGATGATTCCGCTGATGCTACAGAATTCAGGTGAAACTTCTCCAGCTAGTCAAGAGGACCAGGCAATTTGTAAAGACTTAGACTTCCTGTGAGCTCCTCGCTAATGGTGGACACGGTGACAAGAATTATCTCCTAGCTTTCATGATTTCTAATCCGGAACGAAACCATGCCCATCCTGAGACGATGCGTTTGAGTCACCTTCCTACTAACTCTTCAGTTCTCTAATAAGGGGACTAGCAGCTAAGTGGCCGAGCATTCAATCCTTCACATACTCATCTCCCCAGCTCCTCACTTCGGCAGATGAGCCGGGATTTGCCTCTCGTCAAACCTGTGGAATAAACCACTCTGTCCGACTCGGCGATACTTCTCAAAAAAAAGAAAGAATACATGTGCACGAACTCATTGGTCTCTACAAAGAAAAAAATGTCAAACTCGGTGTTCGACAGGATTTCATTCACAACCCTTTCACAAAGTGGTAGTCATTAGCCAATTACTCTTGAAACAGAAAATTAACGAAAACACACACATACCACGCGCGCACACACCCAAACCTGGAGGCGGGGGAAAAAAATCTGTCGGGCGCCGAGAAAGTACCGGGTGGAGAGCACACGGGCGCCGAGAAAGTACCGGGTGGAGAGCACACCGGCCCCGGTCGCGGTCTCCGCTCCCGGACTGGCGCTCCCCAAGGACTCGCTGGGGACTGCGTTCCGCCGCGCTCCGCCCGGGACAGCCCGCAGCCCCCCCCAGGTGTCTGTCCGCACCTCCAGTCCCCCATACCTTCCCGGGCTCGGGCCGCGGTGTCCGCACCAGGTCCCGGGTGGGGCGGGGCACACTGTTGTCTGCTCTCTCCAAGCGTTCCGGAGCGCGCGGGCGCCACTTACATGCCCAGCCGGAGCTGTAGGGCGCTTCCTGGCGGCCAGCCGGCAACCGCCCAGGCGCAGAAGCACCAGAGCCACAGTCGCGAGGACATCTCGGCGAGGCTGATCCACCCCGGCCGCCGCCTGGGCTGCGCGCGGTGCGCCGTTCCGGTTCCGCAAGTCCGAACCCAGAGCAGAAGTTGGGCTCGTCAGGCAGAAGTTGGTGCAGGGCTCGCGAGGCTGGCGCCGCGCGTCTGTCTGCGGAGGGAACGGCAGCAGCTTGGCCCCAACAGGCGTCACAGGCGGCTGGGAGCGCGAGAGGAGCGGCCGGGCGAGCCCCAGAGGCTCGGTGGCCGCTGAGCTGCATGCCCCTGCTCCGCCGAGAGCGACTGAAACCGAGTGAGCCCAGCGGCCCAGCAGCCCCCGCAGCCCCGGTTCCATGGAAACGCGCTCGCCGCCCTCCCGCCCCAGCCCCTCCGGAGCGCTTAAAGAGACAGCCACGCCGCCACCGCGGGCTCGAGGCGCTACTGGGCGTCCCCCACGCCCTGCGCCCTCCTCGACCCCTCCTCTTCACCCAGCCGCGGCGGGGACTGGGCGCTGGGGGCTGGAAGGGCAGCTGGGGCGCAAAATAAGGGGCTTCGCTCAGTACTCAGCCTAACTCTGCTCCCACCTCTTCCTACCCGCCCCCCTCCCAGCACACACACTCAAAGCCCGCCAAAGAGCCCAAGCAGTCCTGGCTTTTCCCCTCAAACATCAGCCTGCTCAGAACCAAACCAGTTATGCACGAGCAGAGACCAAAAGAAAGCTGACTTTTGATTCTCTTGTTCTGCTCGCTCCTCACCCCGAGTCTGGGGAGTCCGTCAGAGCACTAGGCTGAGGGAGGTGTGTTTGAAGTGGGAACCAATTGGCAGTTGATTGACTCAAATCTGCCAAATCGACAGTTGCAGGACACAACGCCGGCTCATCCCGAAATCCTCCTCACTCCTCCTCACTCAAAACGGGGTCATCTCTCTTCGTTTTATTTGGCCATCATCTCACCGCCTTTAGGCACCAGAGTTATAAGGAGGAGCCAACGCTTTTACAAACTTAATCCCTCCTTTCCTTCAAACCAGCTCCTTTCCCCCAAATATAAGGTGGAACAGCCAGTCGCGAGCACCATGGCCCCTCCAGAGACGAACAGCGTCCGCTCCTGCTCGGAACGGGAAGCTCTCTGGCTGCGGTGCTGGCTAGCGCAGCTTGGGACGCACGGCCAAGCGCGATGCAGTCGCCAGCAGCTCAGGCCGTAGGCTGTGCCTCTGCCCGGTGCCAGCTGTTGTCTGGAAGGCCACAAACCTCTGGAGTCTGTTTCGTGAAAATAAAAATCTATGGTGCATCGTGCCCTCCAGCAAAGGACAGCCCAGGCTCCGAAGCCATAATCTGCTGTTTATCCCTGAAAAAAAAAAAGGATCAATCTGCAGTGGGACGACTTTTTTCTTTGATTCCTAAACTTACCAAAAGTGGCTCTCCAATGACTCATACATAGTTAAATACTGTACTTAAAGTGGTACCACCTGACTTCCTCAGCTCTGGGAGCCCTAAAAGGACCTTTCCCAAATGGTTATGTGGGCTCCCTCTTGTCCTGAATATTTGAAATAACCATCTGGCTCTTAGTTTCAGTGTTTTGAGCCTTTGTTCCCTTTTCTTTTTATTATTTTTTTTTTTTTTTTTTGGCGGAGTTTGGCTCTGTTCCCCAGGCTAGAGTGCAATAGCGAGATCTCAGCTCACTGCAACCTCCGCCTCCTGGGTTCAAGCGATTCTCCTGCCTCAGCCTCCTGAGTAGCTGGGACTACAGGCGCGCACCACCACGCCCAGCTAATTTTTTGTATTTTCAGTAGAGACGGAATTTCACCATGTTGGCCTTCTGACCTCGTTATCTGCCCGCCTCAGCCTCCCAAAGTGCTGGGTTTACAGACGTGAGCCACGGCGCCCGGCCCAACTGGGCTTTTACAGAAGGGATTGAGAAGCAGACTATTGTCGTTTCTCTGAAAAGGAAAAAAAGATGGAGGTGAGATAAAACCAAACTACTCCTGAATTCTTCAGCATTCTGTGACTTTGCTGTCCTTGAGCTTCAGAGTTTGGAATTCATGCCACCCTATAGTATCTTCTATTTCTCTGAGACATATCTGTATCTTTTACTTCTTTTAAAATTGAAGTTTAATTTAGTAAACTGAAAAAGCCGCAAGTACAAGTACATAACTAGACATCTTTATCCTTTGACAAATATCTTTAACAAACATAATTTTTGAGCTCTTTCCACAATAAAAATCATTACATAATCCCCCTTACTTCATTTTTTTTAAAAAAGGATTCATTCTGACTTCTCTTTCTAAATGCCAGATATACATCAACCAGGCCTTCTCTAACCCCGGAGACAGTGGACCTGGTGATAGTGGTGATTATATCTACTATAGAGATTCATTGTAACTTGGCTAACTCTAATTAGTTCTGATATTAACAGGCCTAGCACAGGCTCTAAAACACGTTGACAATTTAAAAATATATTTTTAACTCTTACTTCTAACTTCTACTCAACCTCTTTGCCACCTTTTTTAACAAGTAACAAAGTTGATTGCTTAATTTCACCTCCTCTTTTTTTTCTTCCCTCTTCTAGTGAGATGCTAAATGAACAGTGAAATGACCAAGGCAGGCAGGGCACTGTGGGGAAACAAGGAAAGAAAAGAAACTGGATAATACACAAAAATGGTGGCTTCTGAACTGATTGTACTAACTATATAAGGTGGGGCTGTTTTTCTCCCCATCTGGATATAGCTACAGGTAAAAAAAATAATAATAATCCTCTCCATTGATTCGATTTTTTGTCTGCCTTTTGGATGAAATGTAAAGACTCCAGATTGTTTCAATACAGTTTAATCTTAATTATTTTAATAAAAATTTATAGCATACCTAGAGATGACAGTAAAGATTAATTGTACCCCAAAATTTCCTTTGACTTGCTAAGCTTTTATTTGCTTCTGAACTAGTTTTAACTCTGCTTGGATGTATCTCCAACCAATTTCATTCCCTCCTGGAATGTAAAAAGTTTCTAAACATTCTCTTTCATAATATCGCTGAAAGTCTTGCGTAAATAATAGATCACATTTATTACAAGGCTAAATTTTATATAAGCCACAGCTAATATTCAGAACTATTTTAAAAGCTAAAGAATAATAGAAGTACAAGAATGTATGTAAATCATCTGATTGCATAGTTGTTTAGTGAAGGACAGCTTAGGTACGTGGGAAGTAACTAAGCCCATTGAAAATCATAAATTAGAAAGTTTTCCTTTTATATACATTAGTTTCAAAGCACATTTTTACTATAGATGAATATTTAAATCACTGAGGATGCTACAGCATAAATATGATTAGTGTACATTTCAAAAAGTGAGGTTTATTTCAAATTATTCTAGCATGGATAATAATATGAACACAATGTCTTGTAAGCAACATCATTAAATGAAATATACTCTTCTAACACAAGTGTTAAAATTTTGCCATGAACTTGAAAACACTGATTTGAAATCAGCTCCCCTTCTGCAGTATATTCATACAATTTTGAAATAACTGGTTATTTGCTTTGATTGGTTGGGTATGCTATATCTTTAAAACAAAAAATATTATGAAACCTGTCAGTTAAATCTTCTATATTAAAAAAAAATGCAGTTTGGTGTTTGGAGGTTGTTACGGACACACAAAATGAAGGCAGTCACAGACAAAACAATTAACTCCGCCTTTATTGTCAAAGGAAAATAAATTTTAAATTTAACCAAGCAAGAGAATGAGCCAGTTACACAAAAACTAATTTTAAATATAAGAGAATAAAAAGTTTTGTGTTGATGATATCCCTTGCTTGGACATAAATATTACAGAAAAAAATCCAGAAATATTATCAATTGAGTTTTATTTTTGTGAATGGTCTTTCACAATCTCAATCTAGAGAGATTCTTAAAAATGAGTTAGAAATTGCAGACAAACATTCTATCTAAAAGGAGTCCTAAAGATTTTGAGGGAGTCCTTCAGTGGGAGTTCCACATGCCACTTCACTCTCCCTCCAGACCTGTATCAAAGGAGTAATAAATCTAACCAGCTTCTCTCCTGTTAGGAAGGGGTGGGGTAAGCCAATTTAATGCTTTATGTATGCTGGTTGTAAAAGGGGATGCTTATCTAAAAAGAAATAAATTTCGACCAGATGTTCTAAAAATTTTCTTGAGTTCCTGCTTGAAGCTTTACAGTTACCAAATACTTTATCTTCTCATCTATCTTCTTCTAATTTGTTGATCCATGGCAATTCAACAAGCAGGCTGCTACAAAAACCTTCCAGCCAAAGCTTTTCAGTCCTGCTCTCCTGCACACAAAAACTTCCAGTGTCTATATGGGGACAGGGAAAGAGTACAGGCCACTTCATTCAGCAGGCGTTGTAGGCTGAAAGAGGAGGAGGTCAGAAAGCAATTCTTTAAAGGACAGCTTCTGTCACCTGAAAGTGTAATAAATTGCAGTATAAAAATGCCTACAAGCACTAATGAGCCATGCACATTGAAATCTTGATGTCAGGCAAAATAGAACGAAATTCACCCAGGAACCAACTGAGATTGTCACACCAAGATGTGAATAATCATTCTCCCTTTGGCTTAATCTGCCACTAAATTTTGCCCCTCCAAATCCATAGTTTTTTCTCTCTCTCTTTTTATGGAAAATAATAAATTCTTCATAAAATTCATGAAATATATGGCTGGTTATTTATACATAATTTCTCAGCACTCCGATACTCATTGGTCATAAAGGCTTACCAATCAGATTTGAGTTAAATGGAATGATCGGATCTGGAATGATACGTATTTATTAGAAGAGAATTGGAAGATTAGCCCAAATACACATTTTTTTAGAAACTGTACTTTGCACAGCTAATGCTTTTTTGGGTGTATGGGGTAAAAAATATGTAACTTTAAGTTTATAATCTTAACCATTTTTAAGTGTATAGTTCAGTACTGTTAAGTATATTGTCGTGCAACAGATCTCTAGAACTCTTTTATCTGGCACTGAAACTCTATATCCATAATACTAATATATATCCATAAATACTAATTCTCCCTCTCCCTTCCTCCCAGCCCTTGGCAACCACCTTTCTATTTTCTGTTTCCATGTTCACTATTTTAAATACTTCATATGAATAGAATCATAAGAGTATTTGTTCTTTCATGACTGGCTTATTCTGCTTAGCATGATATTCTTGAGGTTCATCCATATTGCGGCATTTGACAGGATTTCCTCCTTTTTAAGGCTTTATAATATTCCATTGTATGTATATAAATTTTCTTTATCCATTATTCTGTCAATGAACATTTGGGTTGTTTCCACCACTGGGCTGTTGTAAATAATGCTGCAATAAACATGGGTGTTCAAATATCTCTTTGAGATCTTGCTTTTAATTATTCTGGCTATATACCCAAAAGTGGTATTGCTGGAACATATGGTAGTTCTATTTTTAACTTTTTGAGGAAACTTCATACACTTTTTCATAATGGTTATACTAATTTACCAACAGTGTGCAAAGGCTTTCTTTTCTCCATATCCTCTCCAATATTTGTTATATTTTACCTTTTTGATAATAGTCATTCTAACAGGTATAAGGTGATTATCTCATTGTGGTTGTAATTTGAATTTATCTAATGAGTAGTGATATTAACTTTTCATACATCTGTTGGACATTTTCATGTCTTCTTGGGAAAATGTCTATTCAGTCCTTTGCCCATTTTTAAAAATTAGGTTATTTGTTTTCTTCCTATTGAGTCGTTTGAGTTTCTTTTATAGACACACCTTAGAGATACTGCAAATTCAATTCCAGACCACCACAATAATATGAATACCCCAATAAAGTGAATCACATGAATTTTTTGGTTTCCCAGTACACATAAAAATTACATTTACACTATACTCTAGACTATTAAGTGTGCAATAGCATTATGCCTAAAAAAAAAGTACATACTTTAATTTAACAATACTGCTAAAAATGCTAACAATTAACTGAGCCTTCAGCAAGTCATATTCTTTTTGCTGGTGGAGGCTCTTGCCTCAATGTTAGTGACAGCTGACTGATCAGAGTGGTGATTGCTATACGTTGGGGTGGCTGTGGACATTTCTTAAAATAAGACAACAATGAAGTTTGCCCCATTGATTGACTCTCTTTCACAGAATATTTTTCTGTAGCATGCAATACTGTTTGACAGCATTTTCCTCACAGCAGAACTTGTTTCCAAAGTGGAGTCAATTCTCTCAGATGCTGTGGCTGCCTCATCAACTAAGCTATGTAATAATCTAAATCTTTTGTTGTCATTTCAACAATGTTCAAAGTATCTTCATCAGGAGTAGTTTCCATCTGAAAAAAATCACTTTCATTGCTCACCTATAAGTGCCAACTCTTTAATGTTTGATCGCGAGATTTCAGTATTTCAATCGCACCTTCAGATTCCACTTTGAATTCTAGTTCACTTGCTATTTCCACTACATCTGCAGTTCCTTCCTCCACTGAAATCCTGAACCCCTCAAAGTCATCCATGAGGGTTAGAATAAACTTCTTCCAAACTTCTTTTATTGTTGCTATTTTGACCTCCTCCCATGAATCATGAATGTTCTTAATTACGTCTAGAATGGTGAATTCTTTCCAGAAGGTTTTCCATTTTCTTTGCCTGTATACATCAGAAGAATCACTACCTATGGCAGCTATCATCTTACAAAATGAATTTTTCCCATTATAAAAATGTGTAAGCCCAAATCGTGGCTTAGGCTGTAACTCACCAGCCCAAAATAATGGTGTTTGAAAGTTCATTATTTTATACTTTCATACAAACATAGTGCACATTTGCACCTGGAGTATTTTCTATAGTTTTGTTTGTGTGTTTGTATAGCAGATGAAACAGGCAGCTTCAGCTTATTATACAACTATGGAGCATAGTATCCAAAGTATAGGCAGCATACTATCAAGAAAGTGAAAAGACAACTCACAGAAAGGGATAAAATATTTATGTCATATGTCTGAGAAAAGATAAGTATCCAGCATATATAAAGAATGCTTACAACTCAGCAATTTTTTAAAATGGGAAAATGATTGATGGACATTTCTTTTAGAAGATATATAAAAAGTCAATAAACACATGAAAAGCGGCTCAACATCATTAATCATTAGGGAAATGCCATTCAAAACCATAATGGAATGCTACTTCACACCTACTGTGATGCTATAATACAATCAAAGGGACAACAAATGTTGGCGATAATATGGAAAATTGGAAACTTCACACATTGCCAGTAAGAAGGTTGTGATACAGCCACTTTGAAAAATACCTTGGTAGTTCTTCCAAACATCAAACATAAAGTTGCCATATGACCCAACAATCTCACTGCTAGGCCAAGAGAATTAAAAACATGTCCATGCAAAGACTTGTACTATAATGTTCATAGCAGCATTATTTATAATAGCCAAAAATTGGAGACAACTTCTGTGTTCATCAATTGATGAACAGATAAACAAAATGTGGTACATCTATACAGTAGAATATTACATAGCCATAAATAAAAAGGAATGAAGTACTGATACATGCTACAACATGGGTGAACCTTGAAAACCTTATGTTAAGCAAAAGAGGTCAGACAAAATGGGCCACATATTGACTTATGAATCTATGGTATATAAAAGGTCTAGAATAGAGAAATTCATAGAGACAGAAAGTGAATTGGTGGTTTTGAGGGGCTGGGGGCAGGAAAAAATAGGGAGTGACTGTTAATGTGTACAGGGTTTCTTTTGGGGGTGATGACGTGTTCTGGAATTAGATAGTGGTGATGGTTCTGGAATTAGATATCCAGAATTAGTATTTTCACACAACTTCGTGAAAATATTGAAAAGCACTCTAAAAGGATAAATTTTGTGGTATGTAAATTATATCTTTCTTTAAAATAAGAAAAAAAAAAGCACAGTCTGCAGGACAGTGGCAAACTGCAAAGTGTTTTATACTGGTCCTCAACAAGATGAGAAGCTTATGCCAGAACGAAAGCAGACTAAAGCACTAAGCACATTAGTTTAGCAGACTCTTTTATGACAAGATTTTTCAATGGAGTACGCAGTCCATTGACTTTGATTCTGAGGTAAGCTCCTTATCACTCTGTAGGCCAGGTAATGAAGAGTTTAAAAACCAGCCACTTTGAGCAAAGCTTCTATAATCTAAATGCCTCACTTTGAGAGTGCACTTGCCATTGGTTACATGATACACAATTGAATAAATTAAGATATTCATAATTTTTAAGGAAAACATTCCAAATTTATATCTTATCTACTGATTTCACATAGTAATGTAACTTCAATTCCATTCATCATGCCTCTGTGTGTCATGCAGAGCGTTAGGTAATAGAAATAAAGAAGAAAGAGGAGGAGAAGAAAGAGGAGACTATGAAGTCGATAAGAAGGAAAGGTGAAGGAGGAGGAAGAATCTAAATAAATACTAAGACAGATGCTGCATGCTCAAAGAGTTTACTCTATCCCAGATGAGTCAGCCATGTGATTTGTCCAACATGATTAGTATCACGAGAGAAGTAGGTGTAAAATGTAGATAACTGAGGCGTTACTTTGGGGAAGCATATGCTTTCTATATGTCAAGAAATTCTTCCTCAAGCTGTATATGAGGTGAGTCATAAAGAATGAATAGGAGTTCAGTAGACATACATGTCTGAACATTAAAGAACAGAACTAGAGTTAATTTAACAAAAAGGCCATTTATATAAACCGGTATTTGTCAAAGTGTGGTCCCCAAACCAGCAGCATCAGCATTGCCTGAGGACTTGTCAGAAATAATTCTCAGGCCCGTCCAATACTACTGAACCAGATAGTCTGAGGGTGGGGGTTTGTGTTTTGACAAGCCTTTCAAGTGATTATGATGCATACAAAAGTTTTAAAACCCTTGTTTTAGAGAAATATAGCAAATAGTTTAAAAAATAGATGCTAAATCTTAAAAGAAAAAAACAAACCATAGAGTTCCAATTTAACACAGTAAATCGACCACACAGTTTTATCTTTTCTCCCTCCTAAACATCTCTAACTGAAATTAAAGAAATGTTTTAGGTTCTTAATCCAACCAAGTCAAACAGAAGAGGAGAAAACAACTACTAACTGTTTCAAAATAGTTTGGAAGATAGAAGCCTGATGCAGGATTCCTAACTGCCTTCATAGATAGAAGTCACAAAAGTTACAGGGTTAGCACCTCCAGAAGGCAATGTCTGTAAGAAGAGAAGTGAGTCCACTCATGAGAGAAGATGGCTGAGGGACTTAGTGCTTGAAGGCACTAAGCATCCTGGAAGATGACATTGATGTGGGAGCCTAAAATGAGAGATCTGGCTGTAAAATACATAGAGTAGTTGACCCCCTGATGTTCCCTTCTCCTTCTGCCCCTCAGGAGACAGGGGATATATTCTCTGGAGAAACTGAGCTGCAGGGGTCCAGCTTTGACAGAGATGAATCAGAGGGCTGAGCACAAGAGAATTAGGTAAAAGTCTGCAGGATGAACTGAGGGGCTCTCACGGCATCTCACTTGTATTTCCCAGAAAACTGGTAACTAAGTATATATCTTGCATGATGAGGGAGGTTGGAGGATTGTCTTCTGGAGATCCCAATGAAAGGACCAGTAACTGATAACCTTCAAGTGAAGTCCACCACTTGACTACTCCCATCCACAAAAACAGCTTCCTTTGAATATAATCTTTTTAGTGCTTACTCTTAAATATAATCAGCCAAGAATCACCAGATATGAAGAAAGTTTCCAGTTTATAGAGACCTACATGTAAAGAACAGATATAAAGAACCTGAGAAAAGAAATGCATTCTCCTTACCCCAATTATCTTCAGAAAGACAAGAGGATACTTTACATTTACATACACAAAATGGTTTAGCTATGAAAAAGGAACATTAAGTAAATGAGAGATAGGTCTTTGACATTAAAAACAAGATAACTGCAGTGAAAAAAATATTTAATGGAAAGGTTAGAAATAAATCAAGAAAAATCTCTCAGAAGAGAGAGAGAAAATAGAAAAGGAAATGAAATCAGTACATTAATCTAGGAGAACTAGAAAGAGAGGAAAGGAGAAAACAAAATGAGGAAATTATCAAAGAAATACTTCAAGAACTGAAAGACATATCTCTAAACTGAAAGGGCCCACAGAGTACCTGGAACAACAAAAACTCACCTCATCATGAAATTTCAGAACAGACAGGACAGAAAGAAAATTCTAAAAGGGGCAGAGATAGCACACATACAAAAGATATCATTCAGAATATCATTGGGCTTTTGGAAAAGAAACATCAAAATGATATAAAATAGGGAAGCAATGACTTCAAAATATAGAGGGAAACAATTTTTAACCTAGTATTCCATACTCAGCTGAACTATCAATCAAGGGTAAAAGTAAAACATTTTCCAGACATATAAAAACTAAAAAAACTGAGCCCCACCATACCCTTTCCTGGAAGCTACTGGATGAAATGCCTCGGCAAAATGAGGAAGTGAATTAAGAAAGAAGAATATATGAACACCAGAAAATAGGCAAAGGGAATTTGTCGGAAATTGGCAAAGGGAATTGCACAATCCAAGCTGCGAGCCAGAACTAAAACGTGTTCTATCAAATGAGAATGAGTAGGTAGTAGAGGATGAATATCTGCACGTGATAAAAGGAGGTAGGTCATTTAGTGTGTTTGGGAGTCACAGAATTTATTTCTATGCATGGAACATTTGAGGGGAAAATGAACTACTTATATATGAGAAAACACAAGACAATTATTAACCATAGAAAAAAATCAAAGTTCATATGAGAAAATACATCTTCTAAGACATTATTTGGCTTAGCTGTAAACACTATTCCACATATAAAATAATGCAAATATTCATACAGACATAATTGACAGCACAGAGGAGAGGAAGAAGGTTTAGGAAGTGGGGATATAGCAGATCCGAAACAGGGAGAAAGTTAATGAATATAGCTTAATGTTGATAAGTTATGAAGTAGCAGAATGGGATATTATATCAGATAGTGGTATATGCGTAGAAAAACAAAGTAAAGTTATAGGACAGAAAAAGAAGAGAAAAGCAGACTGTTTTGTAATGTGACCAAGCTTTCTCTGAGCAGATACATGAATTATTAGAAGAAAACAGCCATGCCAAATCTGGGGAGTAAATATTCCAGGCAGCAGTAATAACAAGTGTTTTAAAATTTTGAAACAAAAATAAATTTGGTGTGTTTCAGAGAGGACAAGAAGACTAGTAAGCACTGAGCAAACAGGAACAATAAAAGAAACATAACTATATGGGAGGAAAAAATGAGCTTCAAGATTGAGATATATCTGAGAAGATTCTATGATTCATAGAAAAACAAAACAGTATCATATCTGAAATCCATAACATGGATTCTCCTGTTCCACATTACACTGTCTTAACTTCTTTACCACTTTTGTAGCACCAATAATTAACACCACAAGGTCCTGTATTGTAGTAAACACTCAGCAGAAAGTTATTTCGCTAATATATCTGAATCTATTGCTTGTCAAGGAATTAGTTCATTACCACATAAATCATGCCTCCTCCCATTTCTATCTGCGCTACTCCATTTTGCATTTCTCAATGTAATCTTCATCCTCCTGATTTCCTATTTGCATTTTAAATAGTAGTGACTTATAATATTTCACATTTTCTGAAAATAGAAGGCTCTTGTGTAGAAATTTTAATTAGGCTGGCTGGGCAATGTTCTATTATTAGTAAGAATTGTGATTTTTTAGAGTTGTGGGTTAATTGCTAATAACTGTATGCAGTGTTTTCCTTCAAGATGTTTTCTATTACAGTAATTAACTGAGCAGCTGGGAGAGCAGACATTAACCATTTATCTTCACAGTAGCCCTCACTTGGGACTCTCCAAAAACCTTTGCACATGGCTTTTATTTGTTGTTTGATAGGTAATTTAAGAGAGAAGGATAAATGATATACGATGTTCATACTTTGGGATAGACAGCAAGTTTAAAACTTTTTTTGGAAGAATGCTTTCTCATGTATGTGATAAATAGACTCTGAGAACCACAGAATGTATTTTAGGTAAACAGACTTCTTGGGCTAGTTTTTATGGGCATGCTTCTTTTAATATCCTCATATAATGAAATTCTATCACAGTGTATGCGTCAGAAGCCTGAGTTACTCTGAAGACACCACTGGTTTATCTGCTTACAAAGTAGATTGGATCAGTGAAAGCTGGTTAATACTAAAAAGTTTGTTCCATAAAACTTTAGGAGCCACTTTGCCTGATAGCCCTATTCTTTTTCATGATACCAGAATCCCATCAGATTATTAACTCAGCTCTGCTTCTTGATTTCAGTATCCTGCATCTCCGTCTGAGACTCTTAGTGCTTCCATGCCTGAATTCCTGCTTACTACCTGCTATGGCCCCATTCTTAATGCTCTACAGAAAATGTGATGCTTGACCCCAGCTTCTCCTTACCAACTCCACTGTTGTTAAATGGATTCTAGCCCCGCCAAGTTCCTTTCTACAGAATGCAAAAACCTGTATCTTTTCTTAATACAAGGGCATGCATTTTCTTTTAAGGGGGTATTTTATTTAATATTGTTTTAAAAAGCAATGTCCAAACCACAAGCAGCACTTAGTACAGAAGAAAGAAAAATGGAGGTGGACTTTTAGAAAATTATTAGGTACATAAGAATGTTTTATCTTCCTGTTGAATAAAATAATACATTTTCTACTATTCAGATATCATCACTTTTTTTAACCCCGTTTTTCCAGAGGCAAGAATTTTCTTTCTTCTTAAGATTACTCCTTTTCTTTAAGTCCAGAAAAGCTCTGGGTTTATACTGTCATGAGCATTTGGTTGTAAAAACCTCACTAGACAGAAAGCTATCTGATTTTCTGTAATTTCACAGAAGCCACACAAAAAAGAGCATGCCAGCACCTCTGGTAAATGAGGCTGGCTGCAGTTTCCCTCTCACTCTGAAAATTTCAGGTATGGGACCCTGACCCTCTATGCAGTGGTTGGTGGTGGCTTGGCACAACTTGTTGGGGCCACTCAGTCAGCATCAGCGGTCAAAAGGAAGATTCACCCATCGGAGACCATGCTCATGAGTCTAAAATTGTCAAGTCCCAAGCCTATTTTGTATTTTGAAGAGTGAGACATCCTGAATATTTGAAGGCAAACAAAACTGTAGTACATGTGAGGGGAACTTTCCGTACAGATTAGATACTAGAAAACTCACCAAGAGCCTGAGCCATTGGCTAGAACAACCTGGAAACAGTTGACAAGACAACCAAAGTTACTAGGATGTGGAGTCTGGATTAGATACAAAGGAATGTGAGTCTGTGGTCCTCAGGGTCAGTGAGAGCTTCAAGCAAAAATAAAGCAATATCCTGTATACTTTCTTGGAAAGGAAATTTCTCTGACCACTTAGATGTGAATGAGGAAGCTCTGGGGCATCCTGCTTCTTCCTCTAGAAAACCTGGACTCCATGGACTCACTCTCTCTGTACACCATTCAGACCTAAACGATGCTATCTGCTTAATTATTTATAAACAATGCCTTGATGGGAAATACTTTAATAATCTTTTTTGATTGACTGGTTGTCGAACCAGTTTTGGAAAATCCCCGCAAAGCATGACTCAAAATTTAAATTGAATTTAGAAAATATCAGCTTACATATTCCAAAAAATGTTAAGCACTTCTTAACTTGCCCTCACAATTTTTCCTCGTGGCAAACCCTTTTCCAGTACACTCCCAGCAGTAACTAATATGGGAAGGTTAAAAAAAAAACCCAACATTTTCTGCCCACCCAACAATGAAATTCACATGATAAAATTTGAGTTGCTTATTTCACATTCATATCCAAATGTTTTAATTTTACTGTCCACTACCCCCATCCAAATTTATTTTGAGCTCCTTGAGATGGAAAATATGTCTCCTAACCATTTATCTTCATAGGAGCCCAGACACTATTTGGTGAGGCCATGTTGAATGATTAAAGTGCTTTAATTAAAACCAAATATCCTAGACCGGGCGCGGTGGCTCACGCCTGTAATCCCAGCACTTTGGGAGGCCGAGGTGGGCGGATCACGAGGTCAGGAGATCAAGACCATCCTAGCTAACACTCCTGAAAATATGAAAAAACTAGCCAGGCGTGGTGGCAGGTGCCTGTAGTCCAAGCTATTTGGGAGGCTGAGGCAGAAGAATGGCGTGAACCTGGGAGGCGGAGCTTGCAGTGAGCCGAGATCACGCCACCGCACTCCAGCCTGGGTGACAGAGGGAGACTCCGTCAAAAAACAAACAAAAACCCAAATTTCCTAAAGGCCAACTAAAAACTAACAAAAAAGCTAACTTATATTGCCATTAACACCTTGATTAACAGAAAAAAAGTAAGATAATAACAACACCTCTTTTGGTTAAAGTATAAACACCATCCCATCTAAGAAATTAAAACCAAGGACAAGTCGTGGCATTTGGCGAGTTCTTTATAAGCAAAGAAACATATAAGGTTTTGCTGTAATTCAAGAGCCACTCTTGTCAGCGCTTTAAAGAGAGTAGAAATTAAGCTACATTAAAGCTTGTCTTGGCTCAGTTATAGAATGAGAACAAGCATCTATGGAATGGTTCCAGGATAGGTTTCAAATCAGTTTGAATCCAACTATTGGGTCCTTATTAGGATTTCAGGGGACAGCCAATAATTGCATTTAATTCATTGTCTTGTTCTGAAAGTGCTACAGTGACCGCTACACAAATTGAAAGCAGCATTTACACAAGCTAATACCTATAGTATCTTTCCAATTTATCTTTTAGGCATTATCACTTCCCAATGCACCTCCTTGAAAGTTTGACATGTGGCCTGAATTCTCATTTTGTAGGATGATAGCTATTCACCCTGAAGAGAACATTGAAGAAAATGGCCCTGCATTAAAGTGCTAAGAATGCTACCTGAAACACATTTTTAAAAGATTTGAAAATAGCTACAGCCTTGTGGCAGAAATTGTGTTAAGAACATACCTTCTAAGCAGTTCATTCTCTCTAGATTAAGCTGCAGCATTCTTGAGTTAATTCATTGCTGTTTAACTCATGTTAGGCAATCTGGTGTAAATTCACAATGGAATTGTTGTCCCCTTTTTTGAAACATTCAAGGCAACCGATTTTTATTCTTCACTGTTCTTGAAACGAGAAAAAATTTAAACAATATGTTTGTCTCTGTGATGTCAAAATAAATATGTTGAAATTCAAGATAGGAAAATGTTCCTTTAGTAAACCAGGAGGGATAAAGCAGGAAGAAATGTTGCCCACATATAGAGTGACTTCGAATAGATCATTGATCTCACTGCTTAGCATCCCCTTTTATAGTAAGTATTAACAAAACTCTGCATAGATATGAAATTGACAGTATAATCCTAGAGTGTTTTATGTAACTAGGCACTAGCAACTGAGAATACTGTATTGACTCTCAGATTTCAGGCAATAGCCCTCCAAGCAACTCATATTAATGCTGTATATTGATATGAAACCTTTCTTCCAAAAGTACAAAGCACTTCCTTAAAATTGCCTTGCTGGGTTTTATAACAACTCAACGATGAGACAAGACCATGGTGTGTTAAACTGAGATAATACATTAAGTTTTCTCATTTTCAATCTAGTATGTCACACACTTAATCATTAGTTGTCCTTTCAGTCTCCAAGAATACCAGAAATTATCTATTCTATAGAAGATTTGAAAAAGGTTATATTTCAGAGAAGGTTCTTTTAGAGTCTATAAACCATTAAATAAAAGTGTAAAAATCAATTGTATGAGACTATAAGTGACTTTCTTTTTCAGTTAAGGTTTCTGTCTATTTTTCCATCCCAAAGAAAAATAACATGAATGTTAGAAAATGTCAATAAAATAGATATTTTCAATAACTGTACAAAATATTTCAAAAGTTAAGCACACTCTTTACTAATTGAGAATGCTTGAGTAACCTTTTAACTGCAGAAAGCTTTCACTGGTCTTTTAAAAATGTAAGGATTAGCCATATTAGGAAATATTTAAGAACATTTTGATGCAGATATTAAATGAAAGAATAGGGTTTTTTTACAAGGTAATTATTTCTTACTTTCTTATGTTACTTCTAGTCTCTGACTTAACAACATGTAGTGCCTAAATTACAAAATCTGCTACCAGATGTAATAAATGCCTAAAGAAATGAACACTATAAGATCAAAGCTCTATACAGGTGCAAAGTAAAGAGAGGCTTGGTGGTCCAAAAGCAAGTTATACAAGCCAAGGCCTCAACCGTTAATTTGACTTCCTGTTTTGTTGAATCTAATATGATGAGCTAAAGCCTAACCCAATGCATTGCCTTTCTCTGTTCTTTTTAGAGCACCTCTTCCCTTACCTTCCTCTTAATCACTCGATCTTTTGAAGATATATATATCAATGAGAAGGAAAATCCTTTCCTAAAGCTAGCAGCTCACAGTTAGCATCTCACTGAAATTTCACAAGGAGGAGCACTGAGCATGTGTTTTTTGCCTTCTGCTTTGATAAGCTGCATGATGGCTTTACCCAACACCCACCGTTACAATTGTATTTGCCCTTTGGATTAAAATCATAGTGAAGGAGAAAAATACGTTTCATTTAGGTTTAAATGATCTCAAACCAGCAAAATCATGTGCCATCTTTGCCTTTTCTAGATTCCATATACTTTCTCTTTCATTTGGAGCAACAGTGTGTTTGTTTAATAACCTGTTTTCTGCTGCTAAGGGAGCTGAAGTGCCATTAACACATATTAAAGTACCATTGATTCCATTAGTGCAGACAAGCACTAAATCCCAATTTCTTTTTAAATAAGCATTAAAACAAATGCAGATGTCCTTTATTAACAAGTAACATGCTGAGCAACCCTTATTGCAATTGTTTAATATATGAGAGATGCCTTAAAGACCAAGTTAGAATCTCAAGGAGCTGAAATGCTAGACCTTGGGTACAATGAAAAACAAGTGAAAGAATGAATATGAATTTCCTCCATGCATAGGAGCCTATCCAAAGTGCCATTTTTTATATCTCTCAGATTAAAAACATAATCACTTTTTACTTTCATATGCTTTCACATTCATATATTATAACACAAGTAATACCACATCAGTAAAGAGACACAAGTTATAGAGTTACAATAAACTGATTTATGGATGGGGAACCTAGACCCAGGAGATGGACATGGCTTAGATGGACTCTCCTCTGTGGCCTCTACATGTGATCCCCATGATTAGATGTTCCCACAGCATAGTCAAACACTTGCCTAGGAAGGAATCATATAGAAAAAACAACTATGACCCTGGGCATCAGGCCTTCTTAAAAATGTGAGTATTCTAAGACCTTTTCCTATCCTAGGAGAACTTAGAATCTTCCAATTAAACCATAGAGCCAAATTGTGGCAAAAACAAATATGTTTCAACTTTATGGTATTAGTCTCATTCCTAAGCACTGCTTTATTTCTTTATCTCTTTCCTGCTTGTTTTTCATCTCTTCTTTACCTATTTTTACTGTGGATTGTGTTATTTATATACATTCCTTGTGATCTGTTTTCAATATTTTTTCAAATAAAGTTGAAGGTAATAAGACAAAAGTGAGAGATATTGACTCATTTTGTTTGCTGCTGTATTTGCAGAGCCTAGAATCGTGTCTGACACATAGGAGGCATCTTGGTAAACATTTGTTGAATAAATGAAAACATGGTAGGTGACAAGTAGGTAGGTATGAAGACAGAAGACATAGAACAGGAAGTAAAGGAAAGAAGGAAGGAAGGAAGGAAGGAAGGAAGGAAGGAAGGAGAAAGGAAGGCAAATATTTTGGAAAAAATGGAGGGGAAGAGAGAAGAAAAGAAATGAGAAAAAATATTGGTATCCAAATGAGGAATTAATTAGGGGGATATTGGTGTTTGTCATAACTTGCTTACCTCAAATGTGCCCAAATATGTAAGATTTCTCTCAACATGTCAACAATCCATCAAATGTTTATCAAATACTTATGTGTACAATAATGCTAAGTGCTGGGAGAATTAAAAACTACATGGCATGATCTCAGCCCACAAGATGCTTACAATAGATTTAGACATATGTAAAGGCTCACAACTGTGGAAATTTTGCCATATTTAAATAGCTTTGACTAAGTAGAAGAAATAACTATACAAGCTAATGAGTAGCCTTCTATAGTTCCATGGATGCTAACAGAAGACAGGGGACTCTTTGTCAGAGACAAGGAACTGTATTACTGACAACCAAAACAAAAACAGGAGTACCAGCATATTTGTGCTGGTTCTATAAGTTCCTATAGTCCTTCAATAGGGCTATATGGAATAGGGCTAGGAAGCCCCTAAACATGGAGTAGGATATACCACAGGAGTTCCATGAGCTTAGGGAATCTGTCACTTTTTAGAAGCAGGAAGCAAGCTGTTCTTTGTCTGGAAGGTAAACAGCTGCATTGTATGAGACCTGTGATTGTTTACCTTGCTTTCCATGTTTGCCACTCTTATGATTCCCAGTCCAGTAAAAAAAGCAAGGCCATAATGGAGGATACATCTGTTATAGTGTGTAGTTGTAGAGATAAAACTGTGTTGCACTACAATGTCTGATTAGGAAATAAGCTGTGATTGTGTATGTGCTGTGGGAGCTAGCAGATAACTGAGAGGTGATTGGCCAAATAGAAGAATCATAGCAGAAAGTTATCAGCACATTCATCATATAGAATAAATAGCCTTAGATAACTTGAAGCACATGGTAATGTCCTCACCCCTTTCCCCAAAGTGTCT
Source organism: Hylobates moloch (assembly GCF_009828535.3). Classification (NCBI taxonomy): domain Eukaryota; kingdom Metazoa; phylum Chordata; class Mammalia; order Primates; family Hylobatidae; genus Hylobates; species Hylobates moloch. Next base: position 78,849,830 of record NW_026652288.1, on the reverse strand, counting down.
ATTATGGATGGTTTGCACATGCAGAGGCATGTATAGAAGTCACTGTAGTATAGTTAATAAGGAGTGTGACATCAGGTGTTAGCCTGGGGTTGCAGGGGACTGGGAACTTTGTAGGGGTAGACAAGATAGGCTACTTAATTTAAAAAAACACATAGCAAAAGTTGAGTTCATTTCCTAGTTGTTCAAAGAAATGTTCACATTGTAAACTGGTTGAAGAATAGGGCTAAAGGCTTAATATTAACATCTGTGTCCACAATATAATGTTGTCATATCAAACCTCCCAGGTGCCTTGTGTGGGCATTCTCTGGAAATTTCTATACTAAACCCATCCTAAGACTCCCACTGTAAGGTTACTGAGACTGTCAGAATCTGCCTTCCTTCTTAAAGAGTGTATTTTGAAAACGTTTTGAGTATATTCTCTTTAGGAAAAAAAAAATGTAGCTCATTATATTTGGTTTTTACATATAGCAATTTTCTGAAGAATTTTGTTTTGTTGGACAGCAGGGAGGTTGGAAACAGAAGGACACTAATGAAATTTAAAAAGAACATCTTTTTATCTCTCAGGATTTTAGCTGCTTTGGTCACTTGTTTCATCTCCTGAAATTCTAACTTCCTCTTTTTGATAAAGAAATCTTAATTTCATTCATTGCAATATCAAAAGCAAAACAGAAACCATGCACTTTTAGATGAGGAATAAGGATCAGGCTAAACAAACTCCTGTGCATACTGCCTTGATATGTTAAGGGTCTATAGTCAATAGCCTGCTATTCATTTTGCTTTAAAAAATTACAGCTTTATGCAGAAATTCAGGTGGAGAAACACAAAAACTTGCCATAAATGTACCAGGTTTGTTTTTCTGCACAGGTATTTCTAGGACCAAAATATTTTTGTGGGTGCATTTTTACTTTTGCCGAGCTGCATGTGTCATTCTATCACTCTGTAGATACAGGGAGACATCATAAATGAGTCCTTAGGGTTTCCTCTGGGTTATGTCTCCTCCTGTTCATTGCTGCCACCAGGTTATCAGAGTTGAATGAACTGAGCATTTGTTTTGGTTTGATTTTTAAGATAAAATAATTACAAATCTTCAAGACATTTCACAAATACAATTTAAAAAATATGTCAGTATTTGTTTACAAGATGTTAGAGGGCTTTGTTCATTTAGCTGTAAAATAACTAAATCTAAGAATAAACATTCCAAAACATGTAAACAAGAAGCTAAATATCGAAGTATGAAATTAGGCTTCCCATTTCAAACTCATAATAAGTTTGCTTTGATCTTGAATTTCATTCAAAAGCGCCTTGAATGTCTCAACACGGCCATAGTCCCAATGACAATTCTAGCACTGATTTACTACTCACTATTTAGCCAAGAGTCACAAGGTCTTAAATTACCTTAATTTGCTTAAATTTTAGAGCACTTTCTTTCTTGTTTTCCTCCAACTGAAGCATCCTGAAGTGGAATGTCGTATACAATAGGATGAAGACCTTTGAAAAACATGTAGCATAAGTGAAGAGTACAATTGCTGTGGGAGATGTAGCCAAATATTTCTTGCCAAGGCCAATGTTGAGAAGAGTATTTCGCAAGTTGTCCTCCAAAACTTTTATGGCTTAAAGTCTTACATTTAAATCTTTAATCTATATAAAGTAAATTTTTGTATATGGTAAAAGGTAGGGGTTCAACTTTAATCTTCTGCATATGGCTAGCCAATTATCCAGGCACCATTTATTGATAGTGCTTTCCTTTCCCCATTGCTTATTTTTGTCAGACATGTAAAAGACCAGATGGTTGTAAGTGTATGGCTTTATTTCTGAATTGTCTCTTCTTGTCCATTTGTCCACGTGTCTGTTTTTGTACCAGTACCAAGCTGTTTTTATCACTGGAGTTTTATATTATAGTTTGAAGTCAGGTAGTGTGATACCTCTGGCTTTGTTCTTTTTGCTTAGGAATGCTTTGGCTATTCAGGTTTCTTTTTGGTTCCATATTAATTTTAGTACAGTTTTTTTCTAATTCTGTGAAGAATGACATTGATAGTCAGATAGGAATAGCATTGAATCTGTTAATTGCAAGTGGGACCTAATTAAACTAAAGAGCTTCTGCACAGCAAAAGAAACTATCAACAAAGTAAACAGACAACCTACAGAATGGGAGAAGATTTTTGCAAACTATGCATCTGACAAAGTGCTATTATCCAGAATCTATAGGGAACTTAAATCAACAAACAAAACACAGATAACCCCATTAAAAAATGGGCAAGGAACATGAACAGACACTGCTCAAAAGAAGACATACAAAGTGGCCAAAAACATTTGAAAAAATGCTCAGCATCACTAATCATCAGAGAAATGCAAACCAAAACCACAAGGAATATCATCTCACACCAATTAGAATGGCTACTATTAAAAAATCAAAAAACAATAGATGCCGGCCAGGCTGCGAAGAAAAGGGAACACATATACTATTGGTGGGAATTTAAGTTACTCCAGGCACTATAGAAAGCAGTCCAAAGAGTTCTCAAATAACTCACAAAAGAGCTACCATTTGGCCCAGTAATCTCATTAATGGGTAAATACTCAAAAGAAAATAAATAATTCTACCAAAAAATTACATGCATTCGTATGTTCGTCACTCCACTATTCACAGTAGCAAAGATATGGAATCAACTCAGGTGCCCAAAAGTAGTATACTGGATAAAGCAAATGTGGTACATATACACCATAGAATACTATGCAGCCATAAAAAAGAATGAATTCATGTCCTAAGCAGCAATAAGGTTGGAGCTGGAGGCCATAATTCTAAACAAATTAATGCAGGAACAGAAAACTAAATACCACGTTCTCACTTATAAGTGAGAGCTAAGCACTGAGCACACATGGATATAAATATGAGAACAACAGATTCTATGGACCTACTATACAGTGGAATTGGGTTAAAAATCTACCTATTGGGCACTACGCTCACCACCAGGGTGACAAGATTCATATTCCAACCCTCAGCATTACACAATATTCTCATGTAAAAAATTGACCCAGTACCCCCAGTATCAAAAATAAAAGTTAAATTTTTAAAAAGTGAACATTGCAAATATTTTCCACTGAAAATTTTTTCTCACTAATTTTTATTAAAATACAAGTTCAGATGATTAATTTTCTCAAACACTAGTTAGAAGTCAGAGTAGCAAAATTTTGTGTAGGAAAAGTCCTTTTTCTTTTTTTCTTTTTTCTTTTTGCGTAGGGTAGGGAGAAGTAGATAAGCCTAGATGTGAAATAGAGAGGCTATGCACTAGGACCTTGGAAAGCCATTTTGTTCATGTAAGATTGTAGAGATGATCCATATGTATTGGAAAAGGTGACTGTGACATAATTTGTTCTTATTAATTTCACAGGTTTGAAAAGATTTGTTGACATTTATGATCCAGTTCTACTCACCAGTATTTATCACCTTTGTCTGCAAGAAATATGCTTGCAATCACAGATACTTCATGTAGCATGCCTTGGATAGCTGTCTACTTCTCTCATTTAAGATAATTTTAAGGCTGTTCAATTTCTAAAAATTGTTGATATTATTATAAGGAACCTAAGTTTTGATGACAATAAAATTTGGAAAGAGAAGAGACTCTCAAAAAATTAAAATTAAAACTACTATATAATTCAGCAATTCCACTACTGGGTATATATCCAAAGGATATTAAATTAGTATGTCAAAGAGATATCTGTGCTCTGATGTTCATTGCAGCATTATTCACAATAGCCAAGACATGGAATCTAAGTGGCCACAGACGAATGAATGAAGAAAAGGTGGAACATATACACAATGGAATACTATTTAGCTTTAAAAAAGAGGGAAAGAGGAGAGATCTCTACTTTGGCCTCAGAACACTAAAAAATGCATCAAACAGTTATGAGTATTGTATTTAGTACACCAGAGTCTCTGCAGGATACCTAATATTCACCTAAGGAATTGAGTTGTAAGTTTTGTCACAATTAGAAATAGGCTTTCCCTATTGTAGAAGGTTTACTTGGTTTTCAACACAGTTAACTTTCCACTTTATAGGATAGCCCTGCATTGGGCACCAGCACCCAAAAGATAAATAAAGAAATGCAGAAGGCAGGTGAAATGAAAAAGAACCAAGTGTAAAATTACTTTTCTCATCACAGTTCTTCCAAGGTTAGGGCCTGTTTCTATTCCTCATTGTTTTTACCTGGAGACTTAGCATTATGCTTATTAGAGATCAGAACAGGAAGGTTTTCTCCTCAGGGCATGAACCAAAGATGCCCATTAAGCTTTAAATGTGAAATATTTTAAAAGAAGCTAATATTAGCATCAGCACTCTATGGTCACCAAAACTAATAAAATTATTCTGAGGATAAAAATTGATACTGATCATGCTCCATAAAGTGGATAGTGTATCTATGTGACCTGACTGCTGTAATTAAATAGTTTACACAGACATGCACACCAATTGATTAATAATATAAGGCCCAGTTTTAATGGCATAAATATCCTTATGCTAACTGAGCTTCCCGATATGTGTCTCAGGCATTTATTAGCATGAAGAAAGAAAAGATATTGCCAACTATATAAAGATGAGAAAATAGGGCCACTGTAAATTCAGGATAAAGAATTAAGGTGTCTAGATCTGGCTTATTGCCAGCATCCTGTGAGACTTCTGACCAGCAGCAAGTCCTTTGTCATACTTCTTTACCGTTCTTCCTCTTGTCCAAGGTGCCTTGCACAAAGTGGGCATGTACCTTTATTTGCTTGAATATAATGTCAAATATAATAAAGTCCAAACTAAAAATTAGAAATCTTTGGTTCCTAATCTACCTTTTGCCTATAGCTTTGTGAGCCTAGAAAAATTATTTAATTTCTCTTCCCCTTAGTTTTCTCCTCTATACAGGTTGGACTAGATGAACTCTGAGGACCCTTCTAGTTCTAATATGAGATGAACTATCCTACGGAGGGGTACCTATTCAAGTAGACCTCTGCTCTATTAGCCTCCAAGCTTTCATTATTGTAACACTGTGGGTTTTTTTCTTTCCTCCTACTATGTGCTTTGGATGGAGCTGTCTCTACCCCTTGTGCCAGAGTGTGGCTTGTGGTCAATGCTGGCCCATCAGAACATTGAATTTGTCTGGCCACAGTCACATGGAAACCATTGTCATATGATCCAGCTGAAGCCAATAAAATACAATGATGGCTTGGATTGCTGGGACAGTCAGTCCTTAGGATGCTATGAGACTGGACATGGTGAGACTAACTTAGAAAGCCAATAAGCAGAAGACTGAGCAAAGAGAGAGAAAAATCAAGTGTTGACATTACTTGATCTCCTGGATCAAACTCACCCAGTGGCAATACAACCTGTAAACTTTTTCATTATGTGAACCAATGAGTTCTTTTGAGGTTTATGTCCATTTAGGTAAATTTCTGGTCAGTGGCAATGAAAAAAGTACTAACTGTTAATACTGGCAAATGCCCTACATTGTGTTTCAAAACCTTTTGTTACCCAAAAAATTTGGCTGTGACACAGGACATATCTAATGGATTACCTGCCTCATGCACCCGGTACTACAAAAACAAGGCCTCTAAAAAATGGAAGAAAAGTTAGCCTTGAATTTGTATTTTATTAATTCATTGAATATAAATTATCAACCCTTATCCAAAACTAAAGAAAAGTCATACGATGCATCTGTACAATAGGCTAGTTCTCCAACCTGATCTGATAGAGTATTTTTTTTTTTTTTTTTAGACAGGGTCTTATGCTCTCACTCAGGTCGGAGTGCAGTGGCACAATTATAGCTTTCTGCAGCCTCAAACTCCTGAACTCAAGGGATCCTCCTGCCTCAGTCTCTCAAGTAATTGGGACTACAAATGTGGGCCACCATGCCCAGCTAATTTTTTTTTTTTTTCAGAGATGAAGTCTTCCTTTGCTTCCTTTGCTGTCTGGAATTCCTTGCTTCAAGAGATCCTCCCACCTCGACTTCCTAAAGAACTGGGATTACACGCGTAAGCCTGCTCCACTCTGGTACCAGGGGTAGAGACCACTACACCCAAAGCACATAGTAGAAGGAGGGAAGAAAAAACCCACAGAGTTACAATAATGAAAGTTTGCAGGCAAATAGAGTAGAAGTCTACTTGAATAGGTATCCCTCCGTAGGATAGTTCATCACATATTAGAACTAGAAAGGTCCTTGAAGTTTATATAGTGGCTGGGCTAATCTGTTAGATTTTCAAAGGCCACCAAGATCAGTTAAACAATTGCTGAGCTAAAGAAAAGAGCTTACAATTCATTGAGTATCTTTGACATCCCATGCAGTTATTGAAATAAATATTTGTATGCTACTTCATGTCTTTTTCCGGATGCCCTTCTCTGTTCCTGTTTCAGATGCAATTGAGCAAAATCCATTTTTTCAGCAAGATATATGCCTGTATTTCCCAATGCATGCCACCTAGAGCACTAGTTTATGAGAAAATTCATGAACAGTTTTCTCACTAATTCCAAAGGCCTGGGAGAACAAGTTTAAAATCTATCCCTCTCCAGGAAATTTACGCGAATATTAAGATATCATATTCTCTGATTATTTCTTTTTCATATTATTTAACGCAGCATTTCCCAAACTATTTAGATAAAAGCCATTTCATGACCCCTTACAATACCTATAAATATAGGAGAGAGTAGCATTCCACAGAACCTACTTTGGGAAGTACTCATTTAGCTCATGGTCTCAAAACTCTTCAAAAAAAATTGTAAATATAAACAGAGCTCAGAATCAAGCACTTAAACTTTCCCTTTTATTGGACCTCTATCTTACCTGCCCACCTTCCAATTCCAGTAGAAGGTTGAGCCATATAAAGTTATCCATATTTAATGGTTTTGACCCACATCCCAACTCATCCCCTGCACTGGATGTTTTTCCTTTGCCCCTCCAAGTCCACTACTCTTATCTACCCTACTCTGTGTCTGTGAGGCTGAGATTCATAGTCTGCATCAGTGGAATTCCTCGCTCTCTAGATTCAGGTTAGGGTTGCCCAGTGAGAGTCACTGGGATATGGGCAGGCAGGCGGGAGGGAGGTCCAATATATCATGCCACAACTTTCTCTTTGCCTCAAGTTGCCTAGGGTTATATAAAAAGTCCACACTCTCAGCAGCCCTCTGTTTTCACAATACTTTCTCTAGTACAAGGTTTCTAAACCTTCACACTATTGACATCTCGAGCCGGTTAGTTGTTCATTGTATGCAACTGTTTAGCAACATTCCTGGCATCTACGCACCAGGTGCCAACAAGATCCATTCAGTCAGGGCAATCCAAAATGTTTCCAAACATTGCCAGATGTTCCCTGAGGAGCAAAATCTCCTCCTATCCATGACCCAACCATTGAAAACAACTAACAGCAACTCCTTCCAGGTTCCAGGTGCCCCCCTTGGCGCCTTAGGCTTAGGGTTAGTAACATGCCTCTCATTGCTCCACGGCAGTGTTTCTCTATTCCTGTTTGGTTCCCTTTGTTTTGTAAATAGTCCTTTATTAAAATTCTTTTCAGTTCCCTCATTTGAATGTGCTATATATTTGCTGTAGGGACATTGACTGATATACTCTCCATTCTTCCCCAATCCCACTAAACTGTTGACTGTCCACCACTTAATAACTCGATCACTTTCTTTAAATCTTTACACAAGTCCTGTTTATAAGAGAAATGGAGTATTAATTGAGAGTCCACTGCATGTCAAATATGCTGACTGGTACTTACGTTTTGCAGTAAACAGAAGTTGATTGCATCCTGCGCCATCCCAGCATCCATTTTCTCCTTCCAAAAAGCACCCTAATTTGGGTTCAAGTATCCACCACTCCCATTCCATACATAAAACAGGCCCTTCAGGCAGAGCACACCCCACTGCTAGCTTCAGAGGCTGATTGTTCTAATGGTAATCCCATTGTCCTCATAAGTGACTGGCTTGGGAGCCCAACCATGGACCATCTAGTGAAAGATGTTACTTAGGCCACAGACTTGGCTACTAACGTGCATGCATTACAATTTGGTCAAGTGACCAAATTGGCATGAAGATAGGTTTCATGGGAGTTCTGGGAAAGATATTTTCTCATTTCAAAAAGAAAGCCACCCCAAACGGCCTTTTTTCCTCTGAATTTTCTTTGTGCATTTTAAGTCCTAAAGCTCTCGTAGCCATGTCAGTACTTGTATGAAGAAGAAGCCAGCTCAGGCAGGAAGGCAAAATATAAAGAATCCCAAAGAAGGAGAGCCACCGATTCAACCATATCTGACCACTGACAAACATCTAGACTTTCTCAATTTTGTTATCCAACATATTTCTTCATTTTGAAGAAAATTTGAGTTGGGATTTCTACCACTTGTTACTAAAAGTTTTCTAGCTAAGACATTCATTCAATTGATCCAACAATTGCATATTTTGTGCTTACTATCAACTAGACTCTGCTCTAGGCATTGAAGCTGCTGCAATGACCCCAAAAGACCAAAAGTGACAAGCAGAGTTATGTGGTTAATTTTCAGATCATCTCTAAGAGCTAGATGTAAGTGTCAAATGCTGATAGAATTCTCAGCTGAGAGATATTAAGTGACTTGTTTAAAGAGACCCAAGTAGAAAGTGTTGGAACCAGACTAGGCCTGTCTGATGACGTGGCCTTTCTATTTCACTCCTCTCAGTTAGAATCAGCCATATCAAATCTTCCATCTGTCACTTAATCTAGACCAGTGACCAGATAGACAAGACATAAATTTGGTAAAATTTGATAAGGAGGAGGCAGTTAGGTAGTCCAAGAGTCTGGAATACTCTCCATGAGTTTAAGGGAGAACAACAATGGACTTGGAGTTGCCCTCCACTGATGACTTGCCCTTCTTTGGCTCTTGCTGATTTGCAGAGCCCTCCAAGTGTTACCCATATTCTCTACCCTGTAGCCTCAGAGCAATCCTAATGGCTGTCAACTGAGCTAACTTCTGCTTTCTTTGTAGGAACCTAGAGAACATCTGCATCCTTCTGTACACGTCCTGCTCCCACGTTTACTCTATCCCTACATTCCAATTGGAGGCCAGTGTAAAGCTCTGTTTTCAGATTTCCCCTCAATGACTACCACTCTACCAGATGCCCTCCTGGGTTTTCAACCCAGAGAAAGGAAAGCACATACACCTGTCTGATCAATTACCTCCCTTCATGTCTTAGCTCTTTCTTCCTCCCGCTCACATAGGGTAGCATGGGCAGGATTTATACTTCATGTTTTTCAGACGTCGTTCCTATTTTACAACCCTGACTCTGACCTTTTACTGGGACCATAGGGTGGACTGGGTGCAGAGATAGAAGCCACTTGATTAATAACATTCCTCATGAAGCATTCCAGAAATAGTGACCCTATTTCATTACAAATACCAGCACGATTACTAGGTGGAATTGTTTTGGAATAAAATAAAATTACATAAAAGCTGTTGCTAAGATGTAAAGAACCATACAAATGTAAGATATCATAGTTATGCAGTCACAAGGAAACAATCCATTTAGCCATATATTCTAATTTCAATGTATCTTTGTACTGAAGTAAATTTTAAAGTTAAGTTAAAAATGCCAACTGCATACTATTGCAATATGAAGCAAGATATCCATCAATAGATTGTATCTGTAAGTTGTTAGTAAATCTCAGACTCATCAAATAATAATTTCAGGTGAGGTAGCCTTACAGATTCACAATCAGTGGATCTCAGCCCTAGCTGTACAAGAGATTCACCCGGGCAGGACTGGAATAATTACAGATGTCCAGGCTGTACCTTAAAACCAAATAAATTATAATTAATTCTTGAGAGAAATAAAATTACATGAGAGAAACAGAAGAAGATAATAGTTATTGATATAAAATTAAAAATTTTAAAGTTGGAGCTTCTCTGGAACATCAGGACCTCAATATAGATGAGCAAACTAAAGTTAAAAAAACTGAGACTATTCAGACAACCTATAATCATATTTTCAAAGCTAGAGAAATAAAAAGCGATTTTATTTAGATATCATTTTATTTTTAGAGAGGGAAATATGAAGATTTGCCAGATTTGTCCAAAGTCTTCCTCCACCTAAGACCCCTGAATTACACCAGGACTTTCAAAGATAGGGATGGCATTCCCTTCCAGAATTCTCTGCCCGCTGACTCAAGCATTTCAGCATCAGCACCTGCTTCTCTGCCCATTGCCCAAGTGATAGCACGACTTCAGAGAAATGTGAAGTACTTCTTCCTCACACTTAAATTGGCCTAAAACACCAGCTTGATCAGAAACACAGATGCCTGAAATAGAAATAGTCCTGTCTCTCTGTTTCCCAGGGCCAGAAGACAAATGGGATGGGTGCCAGAGCCACAAAGGAGGTGCTGGTGGAGCCGGCATCCCAGCGGCAAAGTGAATCATCACTGTCACTCAAGATGTGTCCAAAAGCAACCAGAGCTTAGGGGAAGAGAAGGAGTTTTTTGGTGTGTGTGTGTGTGTGTGTGTGTGTGTTCTGAGACTCTACAAGGATGGTGGTGACAGCAGCTGTGCTTCCTCCCCTTAGAAAGTCATTTTAGCATTAGATTTTCCCTAAGGAGGAAGCAGATGGAGAGAAGCTTGACTCGCATGTATGTGGCTGCTGCTGGCATTCCTGCTGCTGCTCCTGACCCTGGATTTTTTGGAGAAACAGGCCTTTTCAGGAGGGAGGGAATAATTATTCAAGAGGCTCTTTTCATACCTGCTGAATTAAAGCCCCAAGGGCAAATTAGTGTTAGGCGTTAACTGTATAGTCTCTGAAATTCTCCTAAAGATGGTAGCAACAGGCTATTATTTTTTGTAAAGTGATGTTAACTCTTATCTTTTAGTAAACACGGCAGGCACAATGGGTGACAGGCAAGGTAGCTATGCAGATGAATAGCACAGAATTCCACAGAGTGGTTATAGTCAAGTTCTTTAGCAGGATGGTGGATTGAATCCTGGGCTGTTTTTACATAGTCACCAATGTATTTTCCTATTGCACATAGTCTATTTCCCACCTTCACCCTACAGAGAAGCACCTGCCCCACGGTGAGTATATTACCCAGGAGGGCAATGTAATTGGGTGAAAACAAAGAAATAAAAAAAAGAGTCTGCCTTTTTTTCTGACTTCACTTCCAAAGATTTAAGCCTTGAGGACATACTGAACTCCTATAATGGATAAAACATTTGCTTGAAAGATTCTCCTTTTCTGAAGCAGAGAATACAGATGAAAGGGGAGAGAATGAGAGCAGAGAGTTTAGTGAGAAGGAAAAGAGAGGGCCAAACCTGTTAAAGCCGGGCAAAATAAAAAATATTTTCAGGAAAGGGCAACCATGACATTGTTTAAGCAACCAGAAGCTGAATGGGAGCTGAATTTTCATCCTCAGACTACATACTCCCAAGATAATGCAAGCAGTTTCTCCTACTGGCAATTGCATCTGCAGAGAGTTTTCCTTTATGAGCAGCCAGCATTTTATCAAGTGACCACAAAGAAGTTGACATCTGTCCTGACCCAAAGACTTGGCTTCATCCTTTTTATGTAACTCATATGGACATACTTTTGTTACACCCCAAAGAATGAGAGTGGCCACTGGCACCTAGAGGTCCTCACATCTACTGTGTAACAATATTTGGGAGAAAAAACAAAAACTTGTCAAGATTCTCCCTGAGGGAGGAGACTGATAAACACATCCCATTACAGATGTTACAGAGGGACTGATATAAGCATAAATAGAGTCAAATAGGAAAGAAAAATAAAGGGTCATTTATGTTTCTAGGACAAGAAAATAAATTGTGTCTTTGAGTAGGTGACACTGGGCACCAGTTTAGAAAGATGACTGAGTAGAAGACTTCCAGGTGGAGGGTGCAACAAGGAAAGCATAGCATCCAGGGAAGCAGAAGATGCAAAAGTTGTTAAGACATAAAACTCTAAGAAAATGCAATATAGAAATAGTAATTAATCACATCAAATGCATAAGAATCTTTCTAAGAGTTTACTGGACAATGGAAGTGTTCATTAGAGTTAGCCATTAGGAGAAGATCGGTGATTCTGATCAGAGCAAAGTCAGTGGATGGTTACGTTCCAAGATAGATTATGCTAAATGGAAGAATGGACTAGAAGAGGAGAAGTGACAGCATACATGAAGAGCAGTGGTTCTCAAAAGTCTTCCCTCTGACCAGCAGCATCAAAATCACCTGGAAATTTGATAGAGATGCAAATTCATGCTCCCTCAACTTCCACTCAGATGTACTGAACCAGAAGATAAGGAATGGCATCAGAAATCTGTGTTTCACAAGTCATCCAAATGACTTTGATGCTTGCTATAGTTTGAGAACCATTGCTGTAGACTGTTCTTGTGATGAACTTGAAATGTTTATTTAATAATACCAGTGAGGACTTTAAGCGAGGACTTTTAAGTCCAGGAAATTCCTAAGAACAGGTGACTAAGAGGTTGAGAGAACAGTTCCAGATCCAGATAAGGTAACTCAAAAGAATGTCAAGATTACAGACTTACAATTTGTTACCTTAACTGAATCAATTTTGCACCTTTTTTGGAAACAAGTATTTGACCATCTATATAAAGCTCTCTAGGTGGAGTGGAGGTAGAGAGGAAGTGAGAGGATAGGAAGAGAGAGAGAGAGAATGAAACCAACAAGCATGCATATTTTTGTTCTTTAGAGAGCTGATTTATTTGTGGAGTTGAAAAGTCTATCAGGCCTTTTCGTGGCCTTGAAAATATCCCTAAAGACTTTTTATTTCCCATTTAATATCTACTCCCGCTCCCCAAGCTATCTACCAATGACAGTTTAATATCCCAGACACTTTGATATTCAATCCATTCTTAGAACCTGGCAAAAAGCCCTTCCCCTGGGCCCTGTGCTTTAGTGCCCCACTCTGGCCCTCCTCTGAACACATCCATGGGTATAGGATTGACTTCCTTCTAGCATCGTGAGCTGGGTACCTGGGATTCTACAGGTCCCTGCTCCAATGGCTCCAAGTTTGACACAAACATCTGTACCACCTCTTCCTTGGGTCCCACCTCCCAAAGGCAGGCAGAGGAGTGGCCAGTGGGTGGCTGTTCGCTCTTAGTATCGATTGAACTTGTGCTTATACAGCCTGTTCACAACATGAATGTGAGAGTCCTGGGAAATAAAAGGAAACAACCAGTTATAAAAAGAGATGGGCAGCTAGCTGAAGAGCACAGGCATGGAGGCCAGGGGCCATGTGGCTGGCTCCTCTTCACAAGGAAAGCTGAGAATTATAATTCTAACTGGCCTTCCAGATCATAATGAAGGTATGTTTGCCAAAATAGGAAGACAGAATATATTTTAATCAATAATAAATTAATTTGTAATTTGTAAACACTTAAATGGTTTGTTAATGGTTTCTTGATTTGCACTCTTGCCTCAGGCCCCACAAATGTTACCAGTAGGCCTGCTAACTAGTCATAAATATTGTGGTCATGATAAAAAATATTTTGTATCACAAAGTTAATACATTGGCCTTCTTATTTATGAATAAACCTCTGGTGAATTTTCTGATTGTAAACTACTTCCTTGGCATTCAGTCAACAGAATTCCCTACACCTGTATTCTTGAGAACTTGATCCAAACCATAGAGACCACATCAAGCTGATGGTGCTCATGTGCTTAATCTAAGTACCAGCTGACATTCTGGGTGACATTAGTATATTTTACACAAGAGGAATAAAAAAGAAGAATAGGAAAAATGAATATATTGAAGAAGAGCTGAAGCCCAGTATAAAGAACTTTCATTTTTAACACATAAAAAAGAAGAATGCTAGCCATTACTCAGCTTCATTTTAAAGGTTTAGAATTAATGGCAAAAAAGCAAAAGTCTGATGCATCAATTTGGAAAAAGCTGTTATCAAGTACTAAGTGTCCCTTAAGTACAATTATGGAAAATTGGAATAGAAAGTCTGTATATTGCACAAATAGAAAATAATGCAGGAGGCATAAAAGATATGTGTTGGAATCTACCTAAGCTCTAAAAATTAGGAATACCCTACTGAAGCTATTCTTAAGTACTTACTGGAGACCATTTAAAGTGACTAAAGCTGACAATGCATGTGGGGACTGTGGTGAATTTAAGGCCAACCGCATAAGGAATTGCCCCAAGGCCTGAGGCAGGTGGTAATGGAGATCAGTGACAACTCCCACCATCAGAGGCAGATAATCTGCACATCATCCATCCCCAGGGACTCTCCAAACAGAGACAGTTTTTTAACAGGAATTGTTTATTACAAAGGCAGGCAATTTTAATACCTTCCAAAGTTGAAAGGAAGAACTTAGAACATGTAGCATGTCAGAAGAGTATGTTGGTCTTTGGCACACACAGCTTGAAAACATAATTTTTCCGTTTGAGCTAAAAATCACAAGAAAGGTTTTAGATCGTGGTTCAGTTTCTTGCAGATAAATATTTGAGTTCTTGTGGCTGCAGACTGAAGGAATACCATTCATACTTATCAAATGTAATTTTTAGAAAGAGCTCAAGTATTATCTACCACATCTTTTGCCAGTTTCATCTGAGGGAGTCAATAGGAAGTAGGGAAGAAAAAAGTGGTAAATAGAAAAGGGGGGGAAGTACAGATGGTAAGGTAACACTAATAATATCTCACATTTGGATGTAACACTTCCCTATTTAAATAATTTTTCCGAACTCTGTTATTTGCTTGTTATAACCAGCCCATAAGGTTGGTATTATACATTCATTTTACCAAAGGAAAAAAAAAAAAAACCTGGATATAGGATTAAATGACTTGTCCAAGATCACACAGAACAACTGTGAAGTTTGGGCCTGGATCAACAACATAATTCCCAGTTCTGTAGCCATAATATTCATGATTATATTTATGCTGCTGTCGCTGACATTTAACATATTTTGATTGCTATGTATTCAGCATTGTATCACGTAATCCTGCAAGCCAATGAGTTTGGATTAGTTATTGTCTTGCTAAAAGAGACTTGGGGATAGAACCTAAGTAACTTGGCCAAGTCATACAGTTAGCAAAGTGTCAAGAAGACCCAACTAGCCACTTCTGTCTGCCATTGCTCTTAATAATTACAGCTCTGTGTGTTGTGCAGACAGGTAAAATTCACCTGCTCATCTTTTGTTTTCAAACATAATGAAGAAACAAGCCATGATTTTCTTCTTCTATTCTTTCACTTTAGTATTCTTTCATGCCCATCTTCCTTCATTCCACACAAGTCAACCTTAAGTCTTTTTAAAATTAAAAAAATAATTTTTTTTTAGTGCACTTGGGTTAAACACTAACTTCTTCACATCCTCAAGTAAATTTTCAATCATCCTTCTATTGGTCTATACTTCCCTCCAATATAGAAATGTTTTATATACCAAGCAGTTAAATATTGGATCCTTTTAAGAATATATTTTCCCATTCCATTCTATGTGCGCTCTTCGAGCTATCAGTGTGGGATAAATCTGTCAGTTCCTTCATAAATATTTATAGTCTCTCCTTCTTCCATACAAACAGAACATCGGTTTTTCAAACCAAATAAAACTATATTTCCCAGCACCCTCAAGGTAGTGGTGGTCATCAGGCACATTTCTGGGTAACAAAATATAAGTGGAAGATAACTTGGCTATCTGGGAGAGTTTTGTCTTTCCTGATAAGTATCATCTTTTCTCCCTGTTGCTTTCTTCTTCTTCCATCTGTAATACTAAGGGAAGGCTAGGGGTCGAGCATCTTGGATCTATGAGATGACTGGGTGGATGAAAGTCACATATCAAAAACAAAGGAGTAGAAAGAGAGACCCATCTAAACCCTGATAGCACCAAGAGCCACTGTAACAGTCCTAGATGTCTGGCTGATCCCTGGGTTATTTTCTACAAGAGCAAAATAAACCCTTATTTGGATAATCAACTATGATCTGTTTTATGTAGGTGAAAAGAATTTTATTGGACACAGTGTGTTAATGCTGAGATAATAGTGTAACCAACGACACTCGTACAACAAGAACAAATCTAACAGCAACAAAATCAGCAATAATTATATTAGAAGAGTACGCACTGCGGTTTCAGGGTGAGTTTATATTTCAAAAATGCAAAATCAAAGCTGCTTTCCATGGGCTCTTGGAAAAGCGAAACATTAAGTGGCAAGAGATATATAATCAATAGAGAAAGCAAAGTGATATTAAATAAAAATACAAGTGTTAAAAACTGATGTAAAATTATAGTATACGGCCAGGTGTGGTGGCTGACGCCTGTAATCCCAGCACTTTGGGAGGCCGAGGTGGGAGGATCACCTGAGGTCAGGAGTTTGAGACCAGCCTGGCCAACATGGTGAAACCCCATTCTACAAAAAATGCAAAAATTAGCTGGGTGTGGTGGCAGGTGCCTGTAATTCCGGCTACTCGGGAGGCTGAGGTAGGAGAATTGCTTGAACCCAGGAGATGGAGGCTGCAGTGAGCTGAGATCGCGCCACTGCACTCCAGCCTGGGTGACAAGAGTGAGACTCTGACTCAAAAAAAAAAGAAAGTATAGTATACATGTTTATTTTAGTCATATGCAATTTTCTATGCACTTTTAACCCTGTGTGGTGCTAAAGCAAATATCAATGACCTAAATTATCTAGGTAGAACTCTGCTTAAGGCAAACTTGTACATTTGAAAAACGCTTTCATTGATGTCCCTTATTTTTTGCTACTGCTCTGCTGAATTCTAATATCCTCAGCCCTCTCTAAACCCTCATGATCTCTGAGGTAGTGTCTCATATTGTGTCCTCTGGCATAGCCCAAGACCACCCCCAAAACTCATTTGCCATGTTTTTCAAACTTTTAGGACATATATACTGAATTATACTAATATGTTAACTAAAAGATATGTCCCACTTCCACTTTATATAAAACACCCATAAAAACTTAACACATTTTTCTGGTAGGCCTTAAAGGCATGACTAATCACAGGTGTTTTCGGCACCATGGCACCCCAATGGGCCTTCAGCTCTCCTTAAATGACCCTCTATAGGGAGCTGCCTATCCCTTTTGAAGAGTTAGCACTGTCTCCAGGAAAGGAAACCATCATACAGGCGATGGTTAAAAACAAAAACGAAACCAAAACCAAAACAAAAAACCCAACAGTCATCACTGACCCCTGTCCCTTAGCAAATTCTTTCAGGATGTATAATAAGCCAAAGGTGCCCTTTCCTGAATTTTTACTACTGAGCTCTGCTTGGTTCTCCAGTGGGCACTGTGTAACTACAAAACAACCTTACTTTGGTTTTATAGCATCTAATCCCAAGCTTAGAAAGCCAGCAGTTTCTGTAATTCAATGCACCATTTTCCTTTACTAAATTTTGCATTGTGTTATTACACTTGTTTGTTGAGTCCCTTAGGATATATGGATTAAGATGGCTAGTAGAGTAACTTTCATTTCTATTTAATTGAAAGTTGCTGGTCGGACAAGTGTTCTATGTAATTGTTCACATGGGATGTTAAAAAAAAAAAATCCATACTGTATTTTCCCAGACCTAAGCAGATCTGTATGATTTTCTTCAACTTTAATATGTACTTTTTCCCCAAACAAATTCTGAACTAAATGACCACACCAGTTTAGTTAAGCTCTAACCTGGAAAAGGTTTTGCTCTTGAGATTCTTTTGTGAGTTTAAGCCTTTCTTTTCAAATTGATTGGTGGATGAGAAATTTGAACATTCAAGTCTCTATGAGGAATGATTTTTTTATAATCAAATAATTCTAACTTCATATGGTTCTTTGTAATAACTTTTTATAATGGCATTCATTCTATCCATTGTTCCCACTTGTTTTCCATTTAGAGAATGAAATTCAGCATTTGCTAAAATGAAGTACCCGATGAACAATTACACTTAATGTGTATTTTCTCTTTTTCTGTCTCTTAGTGTATTGAAGTTATGGATTCAGACAGAATCTCTTTGTGAATGTGGACAGCAGACTGCACTCTGTCTTTTTATGCTGTCATATTCCTTTGTTGATATCTCTGTTTTAAGATGAGTTTTCCCCATGCATCACCAATTGTCTTTTGTTTTCACCCTGTAGGGAAGACTGGGCTAATCCATATGTCACTATGAAACTTCAGGCCTCTCTGTTTGACAGGTAGCAAGCCTGACAGCAATCTATTGAAAATGCATTTTAGACAGCAATCTATTGAAAATGCATTTTAGACAATCGTTTTTCCAGTCTAATTTACTCTTAATAAAATGACTTTGAAGACAAGAGGTCCACTCTGTGTTGGTTTGTTTCTTTCAGATAATTACATTTTGAGAAAGACACACTGACAGTTTTCACAAATACAAGATGATGAAATTCCCTTGGGAATGAAATGAGATAGCTTCACAATAAATAGCATCTTTTAGCCTAAGTGATCTCAAAGCACTTTGGCAACTGTGGACACTCATGTGACTCCCCAGGCGAAGAGAAGCAGCCAGACATTTATCCAAGTCCTACAGTAAGACACATTCTATTCCATGCAGTGGAAAAACACAGCACTCACCCTCCCCCCATGCACACACATCTTTACAAAACAAGCAATATTTCTGTATTGTATGTGTATGTATGTATATGTTACAATTGGCGGCAGAAGACTACAAATATATATGCATACAAAATATAAAACTGTATACATAAAAGCAATAGCATCAAACTATTTTTAACATGGCTTCATTTTAAAAATTCACTTGATGCTGTGCACATTTATTCAGAAATCGTTTTTTCTCCCTCCAAAGAAAATAATAATAGTTAATATCTACTGTCCCTTTATCCATATTCTGTTACCGTCAATAAGTCATTAATCAGATCTCCAAATTGAAAGAACAACTCCTTATAGAATTTACCTCACATAAAATTTTGATTACGTTTTGCCAAATGGATACATAATCATCCAGTAAAGAGTGTTAATTTATAAGGTGGGTGGTATTTTTTAAGCCATTACAATTTTGCTAAAATTTTAAAAACCCTCAAAGATTCTTAAACTGTATCATCAGGACCATCAACTATTAATTATGTTGATTGAACAAAAACTGTCTATTCTATACTTAAAACATAATACAAAGAAGATACATTTGTTTTAATAACTTAAATGTTCATCTATGTTATTTCTGCTATAGCAATAATAGATTTTAAAATGGAAGAAAAATACAATTACATTTTAAAATTGGGAAAGAATGGTTAATTTTACTTCTCTGTTTAGCTAGGATACTGAATGCATAGATTCATTTTTACTTATATTAATTATCATTTTGATAAAAGACAGCAATCTTATTGTTATTCTTGCCAAAATGAAGTTCGGTAACAGAACCTTAACACTGAGAAAAGAACAGTGAAGCAAACATGAAAATGACTGAGTGAAAATGACTGGGTCCCTGGGAATATTCATGTCCCTCATTTAGCTCTTTAGCATGATTCTAAAGAGGAAAAAATAAAGACTTTTCCCAAGAAAGTTTTCTCCCTCTCTCTCTCTCTCTCTCTCTCCCTCCCTCCCTCCCTCTCTCTCTGCCAATAAAAAGCAACACCACCACGGATTCTGGGAAGTTGGAGTATGAATTTTAATTTGTTGAATTTGCACCTGAGGCTGTGCTATATAGTCTCAGAATAGTGGAAGGTTTGGATTTTTTCCCCCCAAAAGGCGAATATTTAAAATATAATGTTTTGGTGCCATCTGGTGTAAAAATTGCAGGTTTGCAGCTTCACTTAAGCATCTAATAAAATGCTTCTGAGGAAGGACAAAAGAAAAAGCCAGAAGAATGAAGGAAGAAATTATTAATCTTCATGTGTCACAAATAATGTGAAGCCGGTCATAAGATATGCTGGGAATTAGTGGTAATGAGATGGAGGAGAGGCAGAAGTCAAGATGGAGGAACGAGGGGATGGGAGCAAGTGGTGTTGAAGCCAAACTAGCAAGAGCTCAAACAAGGACAGAGCAGCAGCATGGACCTCATGTATCAGGAGGGCCACACATTGTTGTCTGAGTCAAGGTGACAAGCCTAAAGCATCTGAGCCACCTGAAGTCTATCTCGGCAGCTGGACTCCTTCTGGGATCCGTGGAAAGGTGGGAAAGGTCAAATCTTAGGGGCCAAAGGTCGTTTCCAGCAAATGACTCTGGACAGCAGCAATTGGCCAGAGTCTGTGAAGACTCAGTTTTCCCAGTGGAAAATAGTTGAGGCAGAAATTGAAAAATTGGGGGTAGAGTATTGGCAGGAACTGAGTTGAAGGGTCAAGGCTAAAACGCCATTGCCAAAAATCTTTGGGGAATCAAAAGTACCTCAACTCAAAATTCATGTACTTTCCTGTCATCAACCCAACCCTAAAACAAATAAACAATCAAACAAATAAACAAATTGTTCCTAGTCTTCCTTGTTCAAAGACGGCAAACTATCTAGTTTCCAAGCCAGAAAAATAAAGCCTTTTCATGGCACTGCCATTTCTCATGCCCCATATCTAGCCAATCCCAAAGTCTTGTTGATTTCTCCCCTTAAATAACTTTTGAATCTGCCCGTCTCCCATCACTGACATCACTTGGTTCAAGCAACTACTCTTTCACCTGGTTGACAACTTCCTGATTTCCCCGCCACCTTCCACTTCTCCTACTTCTAACCTGCTCTCCATAGCATGGTCAGGGCTGTAGTTTCAAAACGCAATCTGATCATGGTGCCACTCTTACTTAAAATGTTTCCATCACAACCTCCCTCCCTTAGGACAAATGCCGAATTATAACATGTACTGCAAGTCTCCGCATGATCAGGCCCCTATTTTTCTAGTCTGTACCCTGCCTTGCCCCTGTGCACTCGGCTCTAATCACTGTGGCTTTCTTCACAGCCCTTTCTTCCTACTGCAGGATCTTTGCATATGCTACTCCTGCAGGCTGGGCCTTCCTCTCTTCCCACTGCACCTAGTTAACTCCTATTCATCTTTCAGAACTCAGTTCTAGATCCTTGATTCTCCCTTGCCTTTTTAAGTCAAAGCCGCTGATGTTAAATTCTAATATCTCCAAATTTCTCTCATTTGGGCAAAAATCACACTTGCAATTTTATTCTTAGAAATCATTTGAATATTTATCTTCCCCACCAGAATGTACTTCTTATGAAGACACAGACTACATATATTTTGGTTCATTTTTATATATCCTGGGACTAACACAGTGCCTGAATTAATAAATACCTGATAAGAAGGAAGAGAGATAGGAAGAAAACAAGGAAAGAATGAAATGTCAGGAAATTGTAAAAACTGTTACAATAGTAAAAGCTAAGTTTTCCTAAAACTCAATATATAATTAAAAGTTTTTTTTAAGAAGACCATCCTGAATCTTCTCTATGATCCAATATATATTGCAGATGCCCTTCTATAATCCTAACAGCTAAAGGCTCATGTAAGGTAGTAGTTAGGCACGGCGCTGCTCAGGCCAGACAGCCAGAGGTCCAATCACAGCTCCTGTGCTTACCAGTTGGAGATCTCAGACAACTACCTTCTCCTCTCTAATGCTCAATTTCCTTACGCATAAAAGAGAAATAATAATAGTTCCGGCCTTACAGAGTTGACAGAAACAAATCAGGTAGCTCAAATGAAGTATTCAGTAAATTCTCAAGCAATACCAGCTGTTATCATCCTCCATAAGTGAACCTTGTTGTAACACCCTATCACTCATGGCTGTCAAATCCAGACACATTTCCTTTGCCTCTGCTTTCCCATTCCTTCCCCCTTCCTGCCATCTGGGCCCATCATTGCGAAAACAGTCCTCACCCTTAAAGACCTCATTCAAATGCTGCCTTCTCTAGAAAGGCTTCCATGCCCCTTTGTAAAAACTCATATATATATTTAGTTAGTGTATCCTATGTTGCCCCATTCATACTTGATGAACTCATGCCTAACACTTATAATAGGTACATATAACAAGCACCAAATGGTCTAACTTCTGCTTTTACAAATTTTATTAAAAATATCATTTAATTATCTATAGTACAAGATAACTAATTTTGGAACTAGATTCATGTCTTTTTGTGCAATTTTCTCAATTCTGTTACTTCCAACTATCGTAATAGTCTTGACAATTATTTAGCATTCACCATGTGGCCACATGGTGCTATTTTAAACTCTACCCTAGGGGACTGTGAGGGTAAGTCAAAGGCCGGCAAGCAGTAGAGTCTGTGTACTGTGAAGAAAAAAGAAAGGAAAACAGGCACGGAGGAGGAAGTGGCTGGCTGGAGGACAACACATTGCTTGCATCACTGGGAGAGTCCCAGTGCTGGCTTTTGAAGGACACGCAAAAAAAAAAAAAAAAAAAAAAAAAAAAAAAAAAGGGGCTGGGCGCGGTAGCTCACGCCTGTAATCCCAGCACTTTGGGAAGCCGAGGAGGGCGGATCACGAGGTCAGGAAATCGAGACCATCCTGGCTAACACGGTGAAACCCCATCTCCACTAAAAATACAAAAACTTAGCCAGGCGTGGTGGCAGGCGCCTGTAGTCCCAGTCACTTCCCTTCATGTACACCTGAATTTGTAATCTGAAATGCACACCTGCTACCACTGAAACTTAATAGCTATGTTCAACATTCTGCATTGCATACAGTAGCCTACCATAAATATTTTGGTTTGGGTTTTTTTGCTTGTTTGTTTTTTGTTTTGAGAGAGGTTGATATTACTCCCAATATCACAGGGGGCGTACAACCCCTGTGAACCCGGCAGGCGGAGGTTGCAGTGAGCCGAGATCGCGCCACTGCACAGCCTGGGAGACAGAGCAAGACTCTGTTTCAATAAAAAAAAAAAAAAATTGGCGAGGGTATAGTGAATCTTTTTCACCCGCCATGCTTGGTGATCACAATGCCATCTTACAACAGTACCAAAGAATTGGGAACTTTGCTTTCCCTCCTTTCCCGCTAGAAGATTCAGATGAGATAGAGAAGAATTTCTCACTTTAAATCAAATTTGGAGTTTTTATTGTTACATGAGAGCAGACTATCTTCAGAATTGAGGTAGTGTTTACAACCTTGAATATCTGAAAGTCTTTTAAATATCCAATATATAGCAGAAAATTCACCAGTCAGCTTGTATTTCCAACCAGCAGCAGGGAAAGTACTTTCCTACTGAATAAATTTTAAAAGGACAGTGGAAGATAAAAATAAAGATGCTTTCTGATTATATCTCATGAGTGCTGCTTGCTCAACCTGTTATTTACTTTAATTCTCATAATACTGTAAGATAATCTTAGTACAACTAAGTACCATTCCTATTTTAAAGACGAGAAACGAATGCTTTGAGGGTTTAGGTAAGTTTGGATTCGTCATATAAACTCAGTATCTGAGCTCACCTTATGCTTAGCCACTCCACCATAGGTGCCTCAATATATTACAATCTTATGCAAGCACATTAAACATTTTAAGTTTATTCTTTATATTTACAGTTTCTCTTCTTCTCTTAAATGGGAGTCTACATCAGAGCTCATTTTATTGATTCACTGAAGTTTTTGGCAGCTCCCTGAAAACTGCCTGGGATCCCTCCTCCCTAGAGCACCATGAAGCCAATTTCCCCCTCTCCAGCCCATGGAAGGGCTGCCAGAAAGCTGTGGGTAAATTTCTATTTCTCTGGATCCCACAAAATTATCCTTCTTTCTAAACCTTGGAAAATCCCTTTTCAGTCTGGGGAACAGTGTCTCTTTCTGTAATACCTTACCTTTAAGTAGGCTGGGACCAGAGCTTCTTTGTATTAAAAAGTTTTATTTCCAGATTTACTTTAAAAAAAAAAAAATGGAAGCTTGGGTTCCCTGGGCTCCTATCTCATAGAACAAAAGCTGGAGCAGGGTAAGAGCCACCTTTTTTACCCAGGCCACTGCCCTTTAACTCACCACAGACCCCTCTAGCTCACCACTCCTGTTATTTTATCTGCCAGACTCCTCTAAATGTTTGGATTTCTGAAAGTTGGCTTTGGATTTTGGAAACCAAAGGCAGGAAGGTTTGGACTCCTTCGGAAAATGTCATAATTTTCCCCAGAAGGGATGAAGCACAATAAGCTATCTGCTGTTCTGGATGACAAAGGGGGCGGACAAATAGGGCAAGATGGGGAAAAGGGGGCCGGGCACAGTGACTCATGCCTATAATCCCAACACTTTGGGAGGCCAAGATTGGCGGATCACTTGAGACTAGGAGTTCGAGACCAGCCTGAGCAACAGAGGGAAACCCCATCTCTATCACAAAAAAGTGAAAAAAAAAAAAAATCACGAAGTGTAGTGGTGTGCATCTGTGGTCCCAGCTACTCCAGAGGCTGAGGTGGAAGGATCATTTGGGCCCAAGAGATTGAGGCTGCAGTAATCTGTGATTGTGCCACTGCACTTCAGCCTGAGTAACAGAATGAGGACCTGTCTCAAAAAAAGGGGGGAGGGGCGGAGAAAGAAAGCCCTCAAAATTTGATCCACCTGCTAAATTCTTCTAGTAAAAAAAATTCACTTCCCTTCACATACACCTGAATTTGTAATCTGAAATGCACACCTGCTACCACTGAAACTTAATAACTATGTTCAACATTCTGCACTGCACACAGTAGCCTACCATAAATATTTTGGTTTGGGTTTTTTGCTGGTTTGTTTTTTGTTTTGAGAGAGGTTGATATTACTCCCAATATCGCAGGGGGTGTACAACCCCTGTGATATTGTTTTGTTACTTTTAACGTCACAGGGGGTGTATACCCTGTGATATTATTCGTAATATTCTAAGGAGATATTACTTTTAAGTGGATGTGCACATGGTGTACACCCACTGTGATATTATTTGTAATATTTTAGGTAGTTATTACTTCTAATATCACAGTGGCTGTACACCCTGTGATATTTTTCACAATATTTTAGGGAGCTATTACTTCTAATATCACAGTGGGTTTACTCCATGTGTGTACAGCCTGTGATATTATTTGTAATATCCAAGGGAGATATTACTCCTAATATCACACAGTGGGTGTACACCTTGTGATATTATTTATAATATTCTAGGAAGATATCACTCCTAATATCACAGTAGGTGTACACACTGTGATATTATTCATAATATCCTAGGAGGGATGTAACTCCTGTTGTCACAGTGGATGTACATCCTGTGATATTTTTGGTAATATCCTACGAGGATGTTACTCCTAATGTTACAGGGGGTGTACACCCTGTGATATTATTTGTAATATCCTAGGGGGATGTTACTTCTAATGTGTGCACCCTGATATTATTCATAATATCCTAAGGGGATGTTACTCCTAATGTCACAAGGGGTGTACACTCTGTGATATTATTTGTAATATCCTAGGGGGCTGTTACTTCTAATGTGTGCACCCTGATATTATTCATAATATCCTAGGGGGATGTTACTCCTAATGTCACAAGGGGTGTACACCCTGTGATATTATTTGTAATATCCTAGACATACATTACCCCTAAAGTCACAGAGGGTGTACACCCTGTGGTATTACTCATAATATCCTAGGGGAATGTTACTCCTAATGGCACAAGGAGTGTACATCCTATTATATTATTCAGAGTATCCTACTGGGATGTTACTCCTAATGTCACAGGGAGTGTACTCCCCGTGATATTATTCATAATATCCTTCCGGGATGTAACTCCTAATGTCACAGGGGTTGTACATGGACACCTTGTGATATTATTTATAATATCCTATAAAGATATTACTCCTCATGTAACAGGGGGTGTACACATGGTAATATCATTCATAATACCTTAGGGGGATGTAACTCCAAATGTCAGAGAGGGTGTACACCCTGTGATATTATTGGTAATATTTTGGGGGGATGTTACTCCTAATGTCACAGGGGGTGTACACACTGTGATATTATTCATAATATCCCAGGGGAATGTTACTTGTAATGTCTTAGGGGCTGTACACCCTGTGGTATTATTCGTAATATCATAGGGGGATGTTACTACTAATGTCACAGGGAGTATCCACCCTGTGATATTATTCCTAATATCCTAGGGGGATGTTACTCCTGATGTCACATGGAGTGTACACCATGTGTGTACACCCCCTGTGGTATTATTTGTAATGTCCTAGTGGGATTTTGCTTTTAATGTCACAGAAAGTGTGCACCATGAGTGTATGACTTCTGTGATATTATTTGTAATGTTCTAAGGAGATGTTACACCTAATGTCACAGGGATGTACACCATGTGTGTCCACAACCTGTGATATTATTCGTAATACCCTAGGGGAATGTTACTACTAATGTAACTTGGGGTGTACACACCTTGGGGTGTATACAATGTGTGTACACCCCCTGTGATATAATTTGCAATAACCTGTGGGGCTTTTACTTTTAATGTCACAGGGGTTTTATACCGTGTGTGTACAACCCTTGTGATACTATTTGTAATACGCTGGGGGATATTATTCCTAATATTTTGGTAGATGTTACTCCTATGAAACAGGGGGTGTACACCATGTGTGTACACCATAGGGGGTAATATCATTCCTAATATCTTAAGGCAATGTTACTCCTAATGTCACAGGGCTTGTACACCATGTGTGTGCAACCCCTGTGATATTATTCATAATATCCTAGAGGGATGTTAATGTTAATGTAACTTGGGGTGTACAACATGTGTGTACACCAACTGTGATATTATTCCTAATATCCTAAAGGGATGTTACTCCTAATGTCTCAGGGGTTGTACACCCTGTGATATTATTCATAATATGCTAGGAAGATGTTTCTCCTAATGCCACAGGGGGTATACACCATGTGTGTACACCACCTGTCATATTATTCATAATATCCCAGTGGGATGTTACTCCTAATATCACAGTGGATGTACGCACGGTGTGTACACCCTGAAATATTATTCGTAGTATCTTAGGCAGATATTACTCCTAATAGAATAGTGGGTGTCAACCCTGGATTATTATTCGTAATATTCTGGGGAGACATTACTCTTAATATTACAGTGGGTTTACACCTTGGGATATTATTTGTAATATCTTGCAGAGATATTACTACTGATATCATGGTGAATGTACACCCTGTGATATTATTTGTAATATCTTAGGGAGATATTACTTCTAATATCACAGTGGGTATAAATTCTGGGATATTATTCATAATAACCTGAGGAGATACTACTCCTAATATCACAGTGGGTGTATACCCAAATATATTACTCGTAATATCCTGGGGAGATATTATTCCTAATACCTCAGTGGATGTACACCCTGGGATATTGTTCATGATATCCTGGGGAGATATTTCTCCTTATATCACAGTGGGTGTATACCATATGGGTACACCCTGGGATAACATTCGTAATATCCTGGGGAGATATTAGTCTCCCAATATCACAGTAAGTGTACACCATCTGTGTACACCCTGGGATATCATTCGTAATATCCAGGGTAGATATTATTTCTCTAATATTACATTGGGTGTACACCATGTGCGTACAACTTGGATATTGTTCGAAATATCCTGGCGAGATACTACTTTCCTAATACCATAGTGGGTGAACAACATTTGTTTACAACCTGGGATATTATTCTAATAACCTGCAGAGATATTACTCTCCTAATATCAAAGAGGGTGTGCACCATATGTGTACACCATATGTACATATGGGATATTATTTGTAATATTTTGGGGAGATATTACTCTCCTAATATCACAGTGTGTTTACACTTTGTACATCCTGAGATATTGTGTGTAATATCCTGGGGAGATATTTCTCTCTTAATATCACAGTAGGTGTTCACCATGTTTGTACACCCTGGAATATTATTAGGAATATCTCAGGGAGTTATTACTCTCCTAATATCACAGTGGGTTTACACCATGTGTGTACATCCTGGGAGATTATTTGTAATATTATGGGGAGATATTACTCTCCTAATATAACAGTGAGTGTACACCATGTGTGTACAACCTGGGATATTATTCAAAATATCATGGGGAGATTATAGTTTCCTAATATCACAGTGTGTGTACACCATGTGTGTACACCTTGGAATATTACTGGTAATATTCTGGAGAGATATTACCCTCCTAATATCACAGTGTGTGATATTACACCCCATATCGCAGAGGGTGTACACTCTTTCTTTGATATTGTTCCTAATATCCGGGGGGGAAACATGATATTACTCCTAATATCGCCGGGGTTGTACACCCCCCTTGTAATATTGTTCCTAATATCCAGGGGGAGAGAGAATGATAATACTCAAGATATCACAGGGGGTGTACATTCCCCAGTGATATTGTTCCTCATAGCCAAAGGGGAGAGGATGACATTACTCCCAATATCGCAGGAAGGGTACACCCCTTCTGTGACATTGTTCCTAATATCCAGGCAGGGAGTGGATGATATTACTCCCTATATCACAGGGGATATACAACTCCTTTGTGATACTGTTCCAAATATCCAGAGGGTGAGAGGATGATATTACTCCCAATATCGCAGTTGATGTTTCTGTGATGTTGTTCCTAATATCTATGAGAGGAGAGGATAATATTACTTTCAGTATCGCAGTGGGTGTCCAGCTTCTTTGTGATATTGTTCCTAATTTCCAAGGGAAAAATGATGATATTACTGTCAACATCCCAGAAGGTGTACACTCCCCCTGTGATATTGTTCCTAATGTTTAGGGGTACAGAGAAAAATATTACTCCCAAGATCCCAGGGGTGTACAACCCTGTGATATAGTATCTAATATCCAGGTGGAGAGAGGATGATATTACTCAAAACATAACAGGACACATAGACCCCTCCTGTGATATTGTTCCTAATATCCAAGGGGAAAAATGATATTACTCCCATTATCACAGGGGGTAGACACCCCCGTTGTGATACTGTTTCTAATATTCAGAAGGGAGAAAATATAATATTACTCTCAATATATCAGGGAGTGTACACACCCCCTTTGATATTGTTCCTAATATCCAGGTGGGGAGAGGATGATATTACACCCAATTTCGCAGGGGGTGTTCACCCCCACAGTGATATTGTTCCTAATCTCCACGGAGGGAGAGGATGATATTACTCCTAGTATGACAGGGGCGGTACATCTCTCCTGTGATATTGTTTCTAACATCCTGGAAGGGACAGGTTGATATTACTCCCAATATCACAGGGGGTGTACACCCACCCTGTGGTACAGTTCCTAATATCCAGTGGGGGAGAGGATGATATTACTCCCAATATCACAGTGGGTGTATACCCCCCAGTGATGTTTTTTCTAATATCCCGGGGAAAAAAGGATGATATTACTCTCAATATCGCAGGGGTTGTGCACCCTCAGTGATATTTTTCCTAATATCCAAGAGGGGACAGGATGACACTACTCCCTATATCGCAGGCAGTGTACACCCACCCTGTGATATTGTTCCTAATTTCCAGGGAGTGAGAGGGCGACATTACTCCCAATATCCCAGCGAATGTACACCTTTTCTGTGATATTGTTCCTAATATCCAGGGAGGCAGAGGATGAGATTGTTCCCAATATTGCAGGGGTTGTACACCTCCCCTATGATATTGTCCCTAATATGCATCGGAGGAGAGGATGATACTACATTCAATATCGCAGGCGGTGTACACCCCTCCCCCACCGTGATATTGTTCCTAATATCTATGGGAAGAGAGGATAATATTACTCCCCTGTTGCAGGGTGTGTACACCACCTCTGTGACATTGTTCCTAATATTTAGGGGAAAAGAGGATGACATTACTCTCAATACTGCAGGGGGTGTACACTTGTCCTTTGATATTGTTCCTAATATCCAGTGAGGGAGAGGATGATATTACTCCCAATATCGCAGGAGGTGTACACCCCCTCTGTGATGTTTTTCCTAACATTCAGGGAAAAGAGGATGATATTGCTCTCAATATTTCAGGGGGTGTACACCCCTCCGTGATATTGTTCCAAATATCCAGGGGGGTAGAGGATATTACTCCCAATATTGCAGGGGATGTACGCCCCCCCTTTATATCGTTTTTAATATTGGAAGTTGAGAGGATGATATGACTCCCCATATCGCAGAGGGTTTACACCGCCCCTGTGATATGGTTTCTAACGTCCAGGGCGGAAAAGAATGTTATTGCTCCTAATATTGCAGAGGATGTACACGCCCCTGTAAAATTGTTTTTAATATTTAGAAGAAGAGAGAATGATATGACTTCTAAAATTTCAGGGGGTGTACACCCCTTCAATGATATTGTTCTTAATTTCCAGTGAAGGAGAGGGTGACATGACTCCCAGTATCATAGGGAGTGTACACCCTTCTGTAATATTTTTCTTAATATTTAAAGGTTGAGAGGATGATATTACTCCCAATATCACAGGGGCTGTGCAACCCCTGTGATATTGTTTCTAATATCCAGGTGGGGAGAAAATGATATTACTCAAAATATCACAGGGGGTGTACACTACTCCTGTAATATTGTTCTTAATACCCAGGTTGAGAGAAAATAATATTACTCCCAATATCACACTGGGTAGACACCTTTTCTGTGATAATGTTCCTAATATCCACGGGAGGAAAAGATGCTATTACTTCCAATAAATCAGGGAGTGTACACCCCCCATTTGATATTGTTCCCAATATCCTGGGGGAAAGAAAATGATAGTACTCCCTTTATCACATGGGGTGTACAACTCCTCTGTGATATTGTTCGTAATATCCAGGTGGGAGAATA
Source organism: Hylobates moloch (assembly GCF_009828535.3). Lineage (NCBI taxonomy): Eukaryota > Metazoa > Chordata > Mammalia > Primates > Hylobatidae > Hylobates > Hylobates moloch. Next base: position 78,819,146 of record NW_026652288.1, on the reverse strand, counting down.
TGACATTACGCCTAATTTCACAGGATGTACACCCTTACAGTAATACTGTTTCTCATCTCCAGGGGGAGAGGATGATATCACTCCCAATATCACAGGAAGTTTTCATCTATGCTGTGATATTGTTCCTAATATTCACCGGGGAGGGGGGGAGAGAATATTACTCCCAATATCGCAGAAAGTTTACATCGATGCTGTGATATTGTTCCCAATATTAACCGGGGAGTGGGGGAGAGAATATTACTCCCAATATCGCATGGGCTGTACTCTCACCCCGTGATATTGTTCCTAGTATGCAGGGATAAAGAGAGTAATATCACACCCAGTATCACCGGGGGTGTACAACTCCCAGTGATATCGCAGCAGGTGTACATCCCCCTGTGATTTTATCCGAATATCCAAGGAGGGAGAGGATGATATCACTCCCAATATCGCAAGGAGTGTACACCCACTCTGTCATATTGTTCCTAATATTCACGGGGGGAGAGAATATTACCCCCAATACTGCACACGGGGTGTACACCTCCCTGTGATATTGTCCACAGGGGGTGGACATCCCCCTTGTGATATTGTTCCTAATATCCAGGGGGATCAGGATGACATTCCTCCCAATATCGTAGGGACTGTACACCCCACCTGTGATATTGTTCCTAATATCCAAGGGGAGAGGGGATGATATTACTCCCAGTATCTCAGGGGGTGTACACCTCCCCCCTCCCCGCGTTATTGTTTCTAAAATTCAGGCGGGGAGAGGATGATATTACTTCAAATATCTTAGGGGTGTACATGTCCTGTGTGATATTGTTTCTAATATCCGCAAGAGAAGAGGATGATATTACTCCCAATATAAAAGGGGGTGTATACCCACCCTGTAATATTGTTTTTAATATCCAGGGCTTTTAATATTGTTTTTAATATCTAGGGAGTAATATTACTCCCAATATCGCAGGGGGTGTATGCCCCTGCTGTGATATTGTTTCTAATATCCAACTAGAGGGAGGATAATATTGATTCCAGTATCACAGGGGGTGTACACTTTCCCTGTGATATTGTTCCTAATATCGGGGGGGAGAGTGATATTACTCCCAATATCTCAAGGATGTACATTCCCCCTGTGATATTGTTTCTGATATCCAGGTGGGGTAAAGGATGATATTACTCCCAAATTCGCAGGAGGTGCACACACCCCCTGTGATATTGTTTCTAATATTCTGGTGGGTAGAGAATGATATTACTCCTAATATATCAGGGTTGTCTACTCCCTCTGTGATATTGTTCCTAATATACAGGGGAAAAGAGGATGATATTAATCCCACCTCCAGGCCTCAGGCGATTCTCCCACCTCAACCTCACAAGGAGCTGGGACTACAGGTGCACGCTACTATGCCCAGCTAATTTTTGTACTGTTTTTCATAGAGACAGGGTTTTGTCATGTTGCCCAGGCTGGTCTGGAACTCCTGGGCTTAAGAAATCCACGGCCTTAGACTCCCGAAGTGCTGGGATTACCAGCGTGAGCCACTGTGCCCGCACTGTGCCTGACCTTCCATAAATACTTAATCAAGTTGTGTTACTGTTTTTAAGTAGATTAGTACAAAAATGTTGGAGACCAGCATCTATGCCTAACAGAGACATGAGTTTGTTCAGTAAGTTTTATTTGCAATTCCCATCCTTTGGAATTGCAAAGTATACAAGTAAGAAAGATACAATTGATTGATGACTAAATAATTAGTTCTTTGGGCCCCGAACATTATTAAAAATAGAGTTATTAGAAAGCTGGCACTCTATCCCAGATGTGTCAGCTATACAGATCAAATACACACAAAGTAACAAAGGATTCTGAAGAGTTACCTGGATAAATTCAGTAACCTGTATTTCCTCTGGGTAACAATGCTTTGACTTGTCAGTAAAAGGAGGGTGTGTGGTCTTTGGCTAAATTTTCAAAGTAACTGCATGTCTACCTGACCAGAGAAAGAGTACATGGTATCAAGGAAGTCCCTAAAATAAGGATAGCTCAATAATACGAGGATGTTTGAAATGATTAATTGCCCTCCCAGCTAATGATAAGCCGTTTCTTTAAGAATTCTCTCTAATGCTGGCTTTTGCTACTAGGCTAGCCCAGCTGAAAATGTACTGCCAGCTTTCCAAACACTCTTCTTCTCCTTTGTTTACTTTTCCTGTAAGACTAAGTACTTCAAAGACTGAGTCAGTATTAGGCCTATAATAACAAATACTGGATCCATTATATTTTCAAATATCATTTGCTATTTGAAAGACTAGATCCTTTCATAGAAGTTGTGCTGGTTTATAAGCTGGGTTCAGCAAATACAGTGTTAGGTAATAGGAACTGGCAATCTTTAATCATCTACAGCATGCTAAATATTTTGCATGTGTTTTAAATATCTTTATTTAAATATCAATTCTTATAACAACCTATGTATTATAAAGGTGAAATCAAAGCTCAAAAAAGTGAAGTGACTTGTTCTAAGTTACATAGTAATTGAACTATGTGTTAAAAGCATCTCATGTGCTTTTAACTCATGGTCTAATCCACAATGTAGTCCTGAACTCAAGGCTTCGTTGGTACCTTTAAAACACTTTAGGGAGGCCTAGAGAAGAGTCATGGCATCACGATTTTGGATGAAGGGGCAGGAAGATACTTTGTTATTGTACTTGTTAGAAAAAAAGAAATATAATCTGAAATGCAAAATCCAGGTGATTAATCACAGTCAGAGAAGGTAATCTCAACACCCTCTACATTAGCTTCAAGCTGCATCCTTGCCTGTGGCTGTATTTTTGAGGGCTGGAAGTGTACATGAGGTGCTTTTATCTAAAACTTTTAAAACTCATAATTAGCATCTACTGATTACACCTTATAGCATACATGACCCATATGTCATTTTATCTTAACTCAGACATGAGAATTACAGAGGCCTAGAAAGGAAATGGGAAAAAAAAGAAACAAGGAAAGAAAAGAAAATGAAGTCTAAGTTTTCTTATGAAGTTGTGAAAAATAACAATTGCAGTGTCTCCCTCAAGAAAGAGTGATTTAAAATTATGTATTTATGACAGGTTTTTTTTTTTTTTTTTTTTTTTTTTTGAGAAGGAGTCTCACTCTGTCGCCAGGCTGGTGTGCAGTGGCACAATCTCGGCTTACTACAACCTCTGCCTCCCAGGTTCAAGCAATTCTCATGCTTCAGCTTCCCGAGTAGCTGGGATTACAGGCACATGCCACCACACCCAGCTAATTTTTTGTATTTTTAGTAGGGATGGGGTTTCACCATGTTGGCCAGGATGGTCTCGATCTCCCGACCTTGTGATCTGCCTGCCTCAGCCCCTCCCAAAGTGCTGGATTACAAGCATGAGCCACCGTGCCCGACCGTATGAGGACTTCAAATTTGGGAATAGGGAGAAAAAATGTCTCAGTTGCTATTCACATTTGAGTGCTGAAGTACTTCAAAGTTTAGGGATAGTCCCTGGAGTAGGTGGGTAGGTTTGCCTTTCACGTGCACATGTGCCTTGGGCATTCACAAATTCAGAATATTGAAAGGCAAAGGAGGCTGGGTAAATATCCATCTCTAAATTTTGCCCAGACTCCATAAACACTTGTTTCTCTCCAGGCCAAAAAATAATATTAATAAAAAAAGAATTCCTCAAAATGGGTATCTCTAACCACCTGTTACCAGGTCAGCTGGAAGTGCTTATTAAAAATACAGCTATCTGAGCTACATCCTCTATGTTCTGCATCTGAATCTTTGTGGGAATTATCCACAAAACTGCACTCTTAGTCAGAACCTCTCAAGTTATGCATACTAAATCCTGATAATCTCTGGAAGACAGAATATTTAGTATATTTATTGACTAGAATTGCTTGTCTCAAATCATATTCTAACAGATGACAAAAATTAGTGATAACTCATGTTCAACTGCATTTTCAAAATACACATGTAAGAAAAATACTGAACAATTATTAATCATTATTATATGGCAGGTTGTCCATAAGGAACACTGTGCTACATATGAGAACATAGCAAAGCTTGTGAGCAATCGTGTGTAGGCAGATGTGAGGAGGCGGACCTGCAGATTAATGTTAGGCACCACTTGCTCACTAACCATTACAAGGTACCCATCTGTTTATGGTCCATTATACATTTGAACCAGCCCCAATACAAGCTCCTTAGTCAAGTCTTGACCATCCAAGATCAAAAATAACAACTAACACTTATAGAGCAATTCTTATATAACAAACACTATGCTTTCTACCCTTGAGCTCACATAATTCCATAGCAACCCCCTGAGGTAGATTTCAGCATTAGCCCCATTTGATAAGCAAAAAACCCCCTAGAAATTAGTAAAGTTAAATCACTGTATATAATCAGACAGCCTAAAAAATTGCACACCGTGAACTCAAATAAAGTTCTGCCGGATTCTTATCTAAAAATAAATTTTCCCCTAAAAATAATTTCTCCCTCCTCTATATCACCCTAAGCCTTATACCACTGCTGAAATTTCACCATTCAGAATTCCTTTTTTTTTGTAGTGGCGGCAGGGGGAGGGATTACTAATCAAAACATCATTAATTCTCCTTTTACATTAAAATACTGATAGGTAGGGGATGCTAGTTGTCAATTCTTCAAATTTACTGTGGATAAGAATCAGCAATGAGTACTGTTAAAAATTGCTGAACTACATGAAAAGAAAGAGCCTCAAAAGGAGACTGTGGTTGGGGTGCACTGTCATGCTCAAATGAGCAGGACTGAAACTGGTGGAAGAGTAAATCCCTCTTACTTCTGAGAGATTTGAGGGTCCCGAGTGCTTGGTGACCAGGGACATGGGGCTGTCCAGAGGTGAGGATGCTAATCTGTAAATATGCACTCTGTCATTTGCCTAGAGTTGGTCCTAGCTGCATTAATGTACTACTTTCAAGCACATGAGCAAAAGAGTTACGCTTGAAGCCCAGCTCTGCCATATGCCAGGTGGGTTAAAATTGGCCCAAATCTGTTCCTGTTGTTGGAACTCTTGCCCAGTAGTCATGCTTCTTAAAGTCTGGGGCCATTGTGAACAGTCTTAAGAGAGCACATGGTCCCATAATGTGTAAGACATTATTGAAGTAAACTGGTCCCGTCTTAAGCCTGGCTCATTAAAAAAAAAGTTCACTAAGATTTTATTGATTGGAACCCATTCATTCTTTCAATGTTATCTCTTATAGCTGCCTAATTGTATCTATCCTGTATTTCTCCCAGTCACCATATCCTATAATCTAAAATAAACAGCAGTAGGAGAGGCTTCTGATATTTGTCCTTTCATAGCCTCATTGTTCTCAATGCTGCATTGTCAAAAATTAAACAAACAAACCAAGCCATAGCCTACAACTAGTTCTAGATTTTTAAAGTTATTTAACCTTTAATTAACTGGAAAATCAAGTTGTGTAAGCTAAGTTTCCTGTATCTTATATAAAAGCCACAATACAATGGAGCTAAGAAAAATACAGAATGTCGGCTGGGCACGGTGGCTTACACCTGTAATCCCGGTACTTTGGGAGGCCGAGGAGGGTGGATCACGAGGTCAGGAGATCGAGACCATCCTGGCTAACACGGTGAAACCCTATCTCTACTAAAAGTACAAAAAATTAGCTGGGCGTGGTGGCGGGTGCCTGTAGTCCCAGCTACTCGGGAGGCTGAGGCAGGAGAACTGTGTGAACCTGGGAGGCGGAGGTTGCAGTGAACCAAGATCGCGCCACTGCACTCCAGCCTGGGAGAAAAACTCAGTTTTTGGGTGATGGCCTGACTTGACCCTTCTCATCAATAAAATGTATGACCTTGTTAGCATCCTTTCTGACCACTCAGCATGTGATTTTTAAATATGCTAATCTATATTAAATGTTTATTATAAAGTCTACCATAGAGTAAATACTCAATAAATGGTGGCAAATAGTGTTAACAAATTTTAAAAATGGCTCTGTTTCTTTCTCCTATGCTTCCCAGAGTTAAGTACCTTTAGCCGCTTACCAGAAAGAATTATGGATAAGTCTTAACAGTCTCATTTATCTACGATATCTTTATATAAGACTTTCAGTAATAAAAATGATTCATTTTTTTAAAAATGATTCATTTTTTTAAAAATGAGAGAATAGGAAGAAAATTGTCCTAGCAAACTCATCTAGTCTTTCTCCATTTCCTCTTCCATAAAAAGGAGTGAGAACACCTATCAGGGTTGTGTAGATACAATTGGCTCATATATGTAAAAATAATTCATAAATTATATGAGACAGTATAAGTTTAAGATGTTTTATTTTTTCTTTGGGATAAAAGTTACTGAAGAAGTAAAAAAAAAGTAGTTTTAAAAATGAGAAAAAAGAACACTCATTAACTGTCTCATCAAAAATATCATTTCTGTCTAATTTTTTCCTTATTACTGAAGGTCAATCTATACCTCTATCAACTTTCTTTGAAATTTATCAATGGCAGTGATAAATTATGAGATTAAAAATATATTAACTACTGAGAAAGATGAAACTGTTATCATTTTATTGTCTCATTTCTTTATAATATAGTTTCCCAGGTAATTTTGAGGAAAAGAAAATCACCTAAACGGCCAAAGGGGCTTGCCTGTCAGCCGCTATAGTTAGCATTTCGGAGTAGACATTTTACTAGCATTCAGCCTCCAAAAGAGTCAGTGGCACCTGCAGTATATTCTAGAATTAATATTTTAAAATAACGTGGACAGTTGCTTAGTGTTTTATATGGGATAGAGACATTTTTGTCCAAGAGATATTATAGAAGCACTGATTTGACTTCTAAAATAAACATCAGTGGCCGAGGTTTCTGATATTACCTTTGCATAGTTTCATTGCTCTGAATGCCACAGTATATAACACTGTCAAAAATTAAACAAAACAATTATTTAATTAGGTTTTGCATATGTAGTGAAACCTGGCAAAGTGAACATATCTATAAAAAATTGATTATGTGTTTATGTGTGTCAGTATATGTGTGTGTGTGTAGCTAAGACTCATTCCAAAAGGCTATTTTGGTGTATGTGTAGAATATAGGTGGTTTTTCTAGGTAGGTCTTGGGTAGGACTCACTTTGCAAAGCTGGTGATACTATGATAGCCTGTACTTAAGATTTGAATGTTTATGTCTTGTAGTTTATTTATTGAGTGGATTTGTTTAAACTCTCACTCCTTCTTTATAAAAAGAACAGTTTTCCTGGGGGAGAAAGAATATTATTGGCATAAAAATTAGAAGGTGTAATGATTTAAAAATAGCACAGTAGTTAAAAGAGTGGGTTCTAAGATCATACCACCTGGGTCTCAATCATGCTCTGCATGTGGTAGATGTGTGACTTTAGGCAAGTTTCTTCACTATGTTGTGCCTCAGCTCTCTTATCTTTAAACTCTGGTTGCATGTACACACAAACTTGTTTTGAATGCTGAAGTTTAATATTTAAACTGAGTGATTAAAGCTAAGAAACATTGAGGATATAATAAGACCCAGTAGAATAATTTATATATGTGCATAAACTTTTTGTGCAACCAATGTGATGTCTTTTTGCTTTCTGGTAAGAAGGCAATAGTTTATTCTACTTTGCTAAAAGTAGGATTTTCAGCTAGTGTCAACTTTAGTCCTAGAATAATTTATTTTAGGAGTGAAGGCAAAGTTAATATCCAGTGGTGGCATGCTTAGTTTACCAGTGTGTTTGTATACATAGTGTTTATTATAGTAAGCTTTCAGAAGTAAATCTCAAGTCAGAGTTAATTCTTTCCTCTATATTTCTACTTTCTTCTTTCTGCACCATTTAGTGAATGCTATAAGTCAAATGGCTTAAATTGTTGATATCCCTTTTAAAACATCATTTATAACGTAACAAAGTTATTTTCTTCTTATTGGTTTCACAAACATCTACATTAAATGAAAGGTAAGCTCCTATATATTGTCTCCGTGTGCTCCATACTATCTGGGAATTGTGTTAGATTTCCCAGGCACTTTTTCCTTTAAGGTGTTAATAGTCTACTCCCAGAGTGGGCAAACTCCTGCCAATGGGCCAAATCTGGCCCACTGCCTTCAGGCTAAATGGTCTTTATTAAATTGTTAAAAAAAAAATCAGAAGAAGAAAAATATTTCATGACACTTAAAATTACATGAAATGCACAATTCAGTATCCCTAAATAAGGTATTATTGGAACACAGCCATGCTTATTCCTTTACATATTGTCTATTGTCTATGTATGCTTTGGTGTGACAACAGCAAGATGAATAGTTACAACAGATATTTCTGTTGAGCCACATTTGGCTCACAAAACCTAAAATAAGAAAATGCTGCTGATCCCCTATCTAGCTTAAACATATCCCCATATCCCAGAAAGAATGGAAGATTAGCATTCCATCAAAATCATGGTAAAGGTTCTACCAAGCTGAGGATATGCTGATATTTATTTGATGACTGTGGAATATTCTTCTATTTCAAGGCAAGATAGGAAAAAAAAAAAAGACCAGTTCTTTTTTTTTCTACTCTTCTATTTCAAGACAAGATAGAAGAAAAAAAAAAGTTCAACTAAGAAACTTCACTTAACGGTTTCTCATCTTAAGTATTTTTCCATTAGTTTGACCCTAATAATACTAAGTATAAACATATTTGGTTACTGTATTCTAAATCCTACATGGACACAAGTGAGAAATTCAAGCAACAGAGACAAAAACCTAAACTTGCCCCATATTCCAGGCAGTTGTTGACATGTTAATGTCTGTCGGGCTCACACCTCTTCTGGGAAGGTGGAGTAGGAAATTCCTCCTGCAGAAGGAACTGCCATGTTGGTTACCAGTTAACATTCATTAACTCACCTCCTCCTATTCCAGGCATTACTCTCAGTATTGAGTATACAGATATGAGAAGGAAAGTAATGTCACCGCTCCCATGGAACTTAAAACACAATGGAGGAAACAAAAATAAACAAATGAATACATAAGGAAATGTTGAACAGTGCTATGAAAACACAGGCATAAAAAATGTAAAGTTTCACCTACATGAGGTACCTAGAGTAGTCAAATTTATAGAGACAGAAACAGAATAGTGGTTGCCAGGGGCTTGGGAGAAGAAAAGAGTTGTTTAATGGATATGAAGCTTCAGTTTTGCAAGATGAAGAGTTCTGGAGATGGATGGTGGTGACAGTTGAACAATAATATCAATGCACTTAACAGAACTAAGCTGAACACTTAAAAATAGTGAAGATGATAACTTTTGCGTTATGTATATTTGACCACAATAAAAACACTGGAAAAAAATGCTAGAGATAAAGAGATTGTTCTTAAAGCTTCCATAATAGGTAGGGGAGAAAAAGATAGATCACCTACAAAACAACAACAACAAAATCATCCAGTTTCTCAAAAGGAGCACTGGATGCTAGAAAAGAATAAAGAAAAACTGTATTCAAAATCCTGTGCTAAAATTATTTTCAACTTAGCCTTCTATACTCAAATTATTAACTCTTTGTGGAGGTAGAGTAAGTTCTTTTCAGACAAAAAAAAAAATACATGCATGCAGGCATACATATCATAAGGTATAATGACGGTCAATGGCTAAGTGGCTGTGATTTATTTTAATGAATTTATTTTAATGAATTTTCAGTTTTTAAGGTATTTTAAATAGGTAATTTATTCACATGGTTCGAAAATCAGAATGTCTAAAAAGCTATATGGCAAAACCCCTCCTCTTGTGCTAACCTCCATGTCTATTCTCAGTTTGTTCCCACTGCTCGTTCCCAGAAGTAACCACACTATTGTTGGATCTCAGGCATATTTCTAGAGTATTTCTGTGCATACATATGCAAATTTAAAGATACTTTTTTTTCTCCCTCTCCCCTTCCCTCAAATAGTTGGTTTAAATAGGGTAGGTAGGCAAGGCCTCTCTAAGACGTAACAGGAAGATGCAGCCATGTGAAGATTTAGTAGAAGAACATTCCAGGCAGAGAAAAGAATGAAACAAGAGGCTCCAAGACAGGAACAGAGACCATGAGTTTAAGGATCAGATGGAAGACCAAAGTGCTCTATGTAGCAGTGATCTATGGGAGGGAATTGGAGGAGAAAAGGGAGAAAGGGAGAAGGGGAGGAAAGCGCCAGTGACTCATCTTAGAATGTTAGTTGATAGATGTCCAACCCTGTGTTCATTGAGAAACTGCCTGCCATGGTAGCCATCCCTGCCCTTACCCCATAAAGATCATATAATACTTTGACCTCAAAAAGCATCCCATTGACCACCATTCATGCCAGGAAAAGATCTGCTACAGAAAACCCTCACCCCTACTGCTGAGCATTCCTTTCACTTTTGAAGTGGCCCCAAACCGCTTACTTGCCCCCTTGAAGCTAACCAGGAAATGCCAAATGTGCCTGAAGACCAAATAGAAAGTTGTTCCTGTTTCCAAAATTCTCACCTTAATAAAATGTTTCCCAATCAGAGATTCTTTGTATTTCCTCTTTTTACCCTATAAAACTTACTTTCCTTTCTACCACCTTAGAATTCCTGCTGCAAAGTGATAACTGATGGATTCCCTTGCCTAGTTTATGAACAAACAACTGTTGCTAATTTTGTCTCTGACACAGTTTTGTCTTTGACATCATGAAACCGTTAGTTATACTTTCGGTCTAGGTATGGGTCCCCACCTTACCCCAGCTCCTAAGATAGAGACGGAACAGGAGCAGGAGAAATCAACCAATGCCATTTTAATTTCTTTTATTTTATGTATTTCTCATGCTTTTAAAAATCTATCTCCCAGTACTATTTTCAAATACTTATTTGATTTTAGCTCCAAAACTGGCATTAAGAGAAGTTTTTTTCAAACTAAAAACCTCTATTTTGTCCAATATATGACTAGAAATAAATTTTCAAAACTTTGCACTGCTTTATTTAAATAGTTCTCAGATGTGATTTCCATAAAGTAACATTATGACTCAGCATGCATATTTAGATAAATTATGATGATTTCTTTAAAAATTCTAATTACAGTTAAAATAATCTAATTGCTATTCAAAATCAGGCACATTATATACTCAATTCAATGTACTTTTTAAAAACATTGCCAAGGATTATAATAAATTATAATGTATAGTGCATAATTTCACCTTAATTATGCCCTTCTGTGATTGGTTTTCAGATTCACTGTATCTGTTATCTTTATAAACCATCTTATTCTGCCACAGTATTTGTTACTTTATAAAAAGGTAATGCTTAAAAAGATGAGACTTGAAATTTTTAAATGTTTTTATTACAAAAGTAATGCATACTTAAAAAACGTAAAACAATATGGAAGTGGGTAAAGTAGGAGGTGACATTTGTCCCTTTCTGCACCAATTTGATTCCCATGAAGTAATCAAGATATGATATGCATGTATATATGTACATTCTTATGTGTGTTTTTTAAAAAGTCAGGAATAGGGCTCTGAAATTATAGCCAACTGCGGCCAGGCGCGGTGGCTCACGCTTGTAATCCCAGCACTTTGGGAGGCCGAGGCGGGTGGATCACGAGGTCAGGAGATCGAGACCACGGTGAAACCCCGTCTCTACTAAAAATACAAAAAAAAATTAGCCGGGCGTGGTGGCGGGCGCCTGTAGTCCCAGCTACTTGGAGAGGCTGAGGCAGGAGAATGGCATGAACCCAGGAGGCAGAGCTTGCAGTGAGCCGAGATTGCGTCGCTGCACTCCAGCCTGGGCGACAAAGCGAGACTCCGTCTCAAAAAAAAAAAAAAAAAAGTATAGCCAACTGCAAAATTAGAGGGTACACAGTACACATAAGACTTCCCTTACTTTTGACACCAACTTTGTAAGGATCCCAAAACCACTCTCGGTTTCAATAATTCTCTGGAAGAACTCACTGAAAGCTATTACACTCATGGTTATGGTTTATTACTAGGAAAAGATGCAGTTTAAAGTCACCCAAGGGACAAAACTTATAGGACAAAGTCCAGGGAAATACCAAACATAGGGTCTCAATTGTCATCTCCCCATGGATTCAGGAGGCATTACTTTCCCAGCATTTATGTGTGACATAAACGTGAAGCATTGCCAACCAGGGAAATTCACCCAGGCCTCACCATTCAGTTTTGATTGGAGTCCTGTTACGTAGGCACGATTGACAGATTCATTGCCCATGTGATTGATCTCAGCCTCCAGATTGTGTTACATATCATGACCCAAGACCCCTACTCTGAATATACACATTGCTAGGTTTTCTGCTGTGACCAGCCCCCACTCTACATCAGGCTATTAGACTATCTGCTGGGTGAAATTCCAGGCAAAAGAATTTCCTATCAGGTCTAATATTAGAGATTACCTCCCAGAAGCCAAGGTCAAAGGTCAGATTTCCTTTGGGGAAAGGTTAAATTCTTTACTACACAGGTTTTCAAGTGATGAAAACATTAGAGGAGTAAAATCATCCAAACTGAGTATTTTCCATTGATTTCAGACATTATTCCATGATTTTTAAGAGGAGGGAACCAGTCATTGTCTTCTTGACACCATTCAGAGTATCAGAGGTACTAAGGGAGAATGGATACTATTCATTTTATGTTTTTGTTGTTTCTCACTATAGCTCTCTATTTCACTTGATTCCCTTTCTCTCCTGCTCTGCCTTCCCCAATCCACTGCTGTTAGATTTGATTACTAAAATATCACTGCAAGTTAGGAATCAACCTGTACAAATGCCCACAGAGGTATGTAAAGGAGGGAAGCTTCTCTTTGACATTGATTAAACATTGACATACTATATTTGCATATTAAGATAAAAGAGTATCTTTCTTTTCCAGAAAGGAAATATGTTCCTTTCTTTCTCCCCTGACTCCCCACTTCTTTCCTGAAATGTATGGACCTCTCAGTAATTCTTTCATTTTCCCATTTTTGATAGAACATGCAGAGAAAGAGCTCTCTGCCACAGTAAAGTCAACAGTGTGGGCATGTTGAAACTTGGCACTGACTCTTAGTCTCAGAGCCAAGTAAACAATACAGAGTGCTAGTGATGGTGGTACTTTAAAGTATATCGCCTCATCTAAAGGAGCAGTGGCTACTTAGCCCTAGCTGATGGTTACTTAGTGAGAATGAGAAAGCAGTTTCCCAAGAAAGGTAGAAAATCTGAATCACTCTATTTATTCATTCATTTATTCAGGTGAAATTCACATAGCATAAAATTAATCATTTTGAAGCAAAAAATCAGTAGCATTTAGTACATTCACAGCGTTGTGCAACCACCACTAGCACCTAGTTTCAAAACATTTCCGTCACTGCAAAATAAAATCCCATACTCATTAAGCAGATCCTTCCTATCCCCTCTTCTGGCAACCACCCTGGAAACTACCAACCTACTTTCTATTTCTATGGATTTACCTATTCTGGATATTTCATAGAAATAGAATCATACAATATGTGACCTTTTGTGTCTGGCTTTTGAAATCACTTCATTTAAAATATGGTCACAATGCTAAAAAACAATTAACAACAACACGGAGTTAGCTAAATAGACACATTTTAGAGTGGGTATGGCCCACTTTCTGCTAGCTAATAGTCTCTGCCCTGATCCAAAGAGTGGTAGAAGGGGCCATAGCTAGAAGTTTTATTAAGAGAAATGGGCCTGCCAAAGATGTTCTGTAGGAGATCAAGGAGTTGAGACAGGTCACCATCGATTCATAGATCCAAATGAGGACACAGAATCCTGTAAAGAGTACACCTTAAGACATGGTTTAGAAAGGCAAGCCAAGTCCAATATTCCAAAAAGTGCTAAAAAGTACAGAATACAGAAAAGCACTGTAATGTGGGCAATCAAGTAGACTCCAGACTTGAAAAGCAAACAGGAAAAATGGAAAGTTGTGGGGCAAAATTAAAATGTTAGGTATGACACAAATTGGAGTTCAACTTGCGCACAGGTTTGCTTTGATACTCAGTATTTTATTCTCAGTTACTCCATCAGAAAAATAAGTATAATCACCCATTGTGCTGGGTTGTTATTAGAATTATAGACATTGTTTTTACAATATCTAGTAAAAAGATAAAATTCATTAAGTAGGAATTATTGTAATGAGAACAATATCAACAGAGTTTACACCACTAATCTTACGAAAGATATTTGCCCTCTGGGCAGCTTTTCTATTTCCTGCTGGGTAAAGGTGGAATATCATGCACAGGTAAGTCACATACTCAAAGGGTTTAGTAACTCCTCATAGATACACCCTTATAGGGATAGAGATGTGTCTTACAAAAGTATACGAAGTAGCATTGCCACCAGCTTAGGGAGAATGACCATGGACCTTTAAATTAAATCTAAAACAATTTACTCACTGGAAAGGATGACAGACGGACAATGTAGCCCTCTGTAATCCTTTTTAGTTATAGAAATGGCAGTTAGTGAAGAGATTAAGCCTGTCAATGTCACACTGCCAAATGGATATATCTCAAATTTAGAAGGACAACTTCTGTATCAGACTAAGTAGGTCAGATTTTTCTACCTTTTCCATAAAGTCATCATCTTTGCTATGCAGAAGGAGAAGATTCAGAGGGGTTTGTTGGTTTGACAATGCTTATATTTAATTTTTTCAAATACTTTTAGTAATTAACTCAACTTTCAAGAATAAGAGAAAAATAATTCAATACTTTCCATAACACAATCAACATTTTAGTCTATTTAAACCCAATTTTGCATCATAAAGAAAAAGACTTAAATGCATAAGACCAAGTCTTAGCTATTATATAATCTTAAATAATGTCCATATTTTTGAAAGGCAATGAGCTCTGCACAATGTGAACATTAATGAAGAATAGGACCATCTTTTATTCCTTAAAACTATTTTCTCAATAGCTTTGTGTGTATTAATGATAAAAAGTTTAACATCCTTTCCAAAAATGAAGTGTCTCTGTAAGTAATTGAGTTAGTCAAGGGGAAAAAGGTCTTATTTTTTGGAACTCAATATATCAAAGTAAAGAAAATTAAGTCTGAAACTGACATTTGTCTCCTAAAAATGAAATGAATGGATTTTCCATATGAAGTCTTTTCCCTGGGGTTATTAATGATCCTTGACATGAGTGGAAGTAAGTGTGACATTGACAAGAAAGATGTGAAGCCTTTGAGATAAATTTGGATCTAATAATTTTAGGAAGTAAGCAATGAGGGGTGTGCCTAGTCCTACTATACCCTGGGCCTCAGAAAGTTAATAAGCTTATTGATTTGGGCAGGGGTAGGGCCAAAATTATGGAGAGTGGAGGCTTAGTTTGGAATTGATTGATTGATTGCTTGGTTAAGCTAGTATTTGACAGGGGAGAAGGGAGTAGAAATCATTTAAATCAGTGTTTCCAAAAATATAGCACTTACTACTGGTGGTAAACAGATCAAGTTAGGTCAAATATGCATTATATATTAATGTTTTTAACTACTCTCTCTATGACAAGTAATATTGATTTTCCATTTACAATGTCATATATAATTTTCTTTTTATGTGGATGTAGTTAAATGAAAAAAGTGTTTAATTCAGAAAACAATGGTAACATTTTATGTAACATGACAAAAATTATGAAGGTTGTATATAAGTAACTAGTTTGTAGAAAATTAATTTCAACTAAAAAAGCAGATAAATTCCTTAAACACATATAATCCTTAGGGACACTGGGCATTGGAGTTGACATTCTGAGGCTCTTGGCTAAAGACCTGTTAGAGTCTGGCACAGTGGCTCACACCTGTAATCCCAGCACTTTAAGAGATCAAGGTGGGAGAGAGGATCACTTGATGTCAGGAATTCAAGGTTACAGTGAGCTGTGATTGCATCACTGCACTCTAACCTGGGTAACAGAGCAAGACCCGGTTTCTTAAAATTAAACAAACAAACAAACAAACAAAAAAGACCTATTGTAACTATCAGATTTGGGGGGCGGGGTCTGGATTTTAGTTTTTTTCTCACTGTGTTTTTCGTGTTAAATCCTGTGAACATAGCCTAACAGATAGTAAACAGAAAAAGACACCATTTCACTAGTATCCAGGTCGAAGATGAATAATGCAAAGAATAAAAAAAGATTAACCCAACTGTGAGGACTTTGAATAGAAAGAGTTAGAATAAAAGTTGGTTACTATATGAAATACAGATATTATATTTACTTGGCGTATTCATGCCATTATTTAGAATGGCACCTAAAATAAAAAATTTGTCTCCCAATTAAAAACTATTTTAAACTTAATTTGATTTAATTATATTAGTCTTTGTTCAAGAACGAATTCACTTGGTTTCAGACACCCACAATATAATAGAACTTTCAAAAGCTGGCTGAGGGCATGGGCATAAAGGAAGGAGAGCATGAATGTAGTGGTATATAGCATGCAGGTCCATGATGGAGGTAGAGTGCAAAGCTGGATCTGAGCTTCCTTACAGGCAAAACAAGTGCAGACATGTAATTAGTTACAACAGGGATTAATAACTGTGGCTCTTGGGTCAAATCTGTTCTGTCACCTGCTTTTGTAAATGAAGTTTTATTGGAACACAGCCATGTTCATTCATTTCTATATTGTCTATGGCTGCTTCTCCATTACAATGTCAGAACTGAATAGTTACTACAGAGGCTGTATGATCTGCAAAGCTGAAAATACCTACTACTACCTCACCTTTACAAAAAAATTCGCCAACCACTAAGTTACATTACAGTATCTAAAAGTTTTTTTTTTTTCTTTTTCTTTCTTTTGAAACGGAGTCTGGAGTGCAGTGGCGCGATCTCGGCTCACTGCAGCCTCTGCCTCTCGGGTTCAAGCGATTCTCCTGCCTCAGCCTCCCAAGTAGCTGGGATTACAGGGGCGCGACGCCACACCCAGCTAATTTTTGTATTTTTAGTAGAGACAGGGTTTCACCTTGTTGGCCAGGATAGTTTTGATCTCCTGACCTCGAGATCAGGGCTCGCCTCGGGCTCCCAAAGTGCTAGGATTACAGACGTGAGTCACCAAGCTGGGCCTCTAAAAGATTTTTAAACCTTCATCGATTCAGAAAAAAACACAACTTTTCAAAATTACTAAAAGCCATCGATACTGATTAAAATATTTATAAATATTGCTATGTTTGCCATTAATGTTTATCTCATATTTCTTTACTAATGGATAGCAGAGATAGGTAACATTGTAAATTTCCATTTGCCAAAGCTCATCTCTTATTAGAAATAAAACACTGTATGTTCAATACTTCCCTAAAATATTCTTGAAAAGAGAGCTTCTATAAGCCCAAATCTAAAATAAATTGATTACCTAGCAGCTCTCTCTTCCACAAGATTTTTATATACAGTCTTTTACCTTTTAAGGTGCATCACATTAATCATTAATTTCAGGAGAAAAGCAATCTCTCAATAAAGGACATTTCCTTATGCTCAATCTTTAATAACGATAAATGGCAACAGTTATATAATAGACTTAGGACAACACACTGAAAGAAATGGATGAGAATGTCAATAAAGCTTCTTTAAAAATCTTTCTATCTACTTAGACTTCAGAGAAGGCAAGAAAAGAAGTAAAGGGAGGCAGGCCTACCTATGAATAATGATGAATGTTCATTCTTAGCTTTGACTCCTAGGAACCTAAATTTGAAGCCCATCTTACTACTTCCATTCCCACTTATTTAAGAGTGAACCTGATCCATGTTGGATAATCAGATTCTCTCTCCAGGGAATTGAGAAGAGCCTTGGGAAGTTGGCTCTGAGGCACGTCAATGGTAGTACTCAAAAGTGCTGGATTGAGGAAGGTGCCTCAATATCTGCTGCTGAATGAGACACCTGGAGCTGCCTCACTGATGCCTGAGTGTTCAGATCTTCCTTAGATCCAGTGAAATTTTCCACATTTTCCTAATTTCTATTACCTGTATTGAGCAGAACTTTAATTAATCCGTGTAGTATCTTTTCAAATACTTGTGGATAGCTATCATATCCTTCCAAACTTCCCTTCTTCACATGAAATATCCTTACTTTATTCAGTCTCTCCTCAAAATAATATTACTTGAGGGAAAAAATCCCAATAACAAATTTTTTAAAATAAACTTTAATCCCAAACCAAACTCTAACCTTAAAATCTTGCATCCAGAACTTCATACAATGCTTCTGGCATAGTGTGATTAACTCAGAGTAAGACAAGACTATCATCTCCCTTATTCTAAACACTATACTTCTACTAATGCAGCCATAAGTCATCCTTAGCTGGAAATTATTTATAGACACATTATACTACCAACCCTATATTTAATTAAATCAATCATATTTTTATAATTAAAGCTGACAATCATGTCATCGTTTTTAGGCCCAGGTAAATAAACTTATATTTATCACTAGCATATTTGATCATATTAATTGATTCAGCTTCCAGTTTACCAAAGTATTTTTAGATTAATAACAAATATAAGTAATTATATAGTTCTTTATATTAATAAGTTATTTTATAGTTCCTATGTGTTAGAAAATATGTTAAGCATTTTACAAATTTTATGTCATTTCATTTTCACGACAGCCCTATGAAAAATATGATTATTTGTCCCCAGCTTCCTCCATTCCCCACTCCCCACCAGGGAAAATGTCTTTCAATTGAAGTTTGTTTTCTTAGTGGAGGCGAATAGCAATCTTGCCATAATGGAATCGCATAAATAATTATGTATAAATAAATTAAAAAATCTTTTAAAAAATGTGCTTGTGTTCACACTGTGTACAAATAGATAAGAAAAAGAATGGATAGGAAGGTCATAACGAAAAGAATAATGAGATCGAGACGGATAGGAAGGTTGTAATGAAAAGAATAATGAGGTTAGGTAACTTGACCCAAGTTACAGAACAAGTGGGAAAGCTGGGTTTTAAAATCCAATCAGTCTCCAAAACCTATGCATTTAACTACTATGTTCTGGTGCCTCCAACATTTAACCAAATAATTACTTCCTAAATATCACTTTTCTTGATCATCAAATCTGCTAAACAGAGTTTCTATATCTTTATTTCTATTATTGCTTTAAAAGGAAATACTACATAGAAAAGAGCCAGTGGCAATCTGCTAGAAACCTTAAGACTGTTTTTTTTCTATTAATTTGGTCCTTTTTCTACAGCAAATTTAATTTATTGAACTATTTTCTACCCTATATTTCTCAAATTTTTCTTTAAAGATGAAATAGGTCTGTATCAAATCTTTGTTTATATGCAGCTACATTATGCCTATAGTTTTTCCTTGAAAGAGCAGTCAAGCTAGTCTGTCAACAAAACAAGAGTTGTATAGCCTTTTTGGAAAAGAATTCAGAAGTATATACCAAGGCTTACAAAAATGTCCTTATTCAATCATCCTACTAAATCTCCCTTCAAGGATAGATACTAAGGAAATAATTTAACTTTTTGTAAATAAATATTTCCTAGATTTTAGTTACTTTTATACTTCTTCTATTTCTGCATTCCATGTTATTTAGAAAGGTAAAAAAGCAAACAGTAAAAATAGAATTACAAATAAGTTAATAGCAAAAAATGAACTACTTCAATGACTTTTAAATGATGTTTTTGAAAAATGTATATTTATTGACATAGGCAAAATGCTCATGATAAATGAAATATAATGATGTAAATGTATACAATGTGATCTAACTTTACAGCTACATTTAACATGTATATATAATATGTATTATATGTATGTGCAATAAGTAACTAGAGCCTATGCTTCATTCTTCTGGATTTCCCTACTGAGCATTAAAATCTTTTGCCAGGAATTGTCACCACTACTTTTTATCAGGCACTATTCTCAGGTGGCTAACTAATGTTCTGAGGAAAGCCTACAAGCCCTCAATAGCCCCCAAAGCTAAGTCCTTCCTCCCCTAAAATTTTCTAGATATCTATTTTTATGTATTTTTTTTTCATGATGATGTGTTGTCTGGACTCTACAGTTTAAGCTATTGAAAGGTTTAGAAAATCATTGTGTCCCAAAAATGTTTGAACTCTCAAACATTTGTTATGAGGCATGCCAGTGAAATTGTAATATGTATTTCCACAGGATTTGTACTCACCACCCACCTGGACACTGAGAATCTCATATATTATATGGTATTGGTCAAGGAACAATGTAGAGGTTATATCACCAAGACATTTGCCTCAAAGATATTGCCTGATATAATTATATCATATATTTAAATGTGCTTTTCCCAATAATCTATAACACTAATCATTTTTTTCATGAGCCATTGGAAGACAGCAGGAATCACTAGGATTCCTTAGGGCATCTTTTAAATTTCATAGAACTCATAGAAATAATAAACGCCATCTTAATCTTTTCTTTCTTAGCCTTAGAAATATGAAATATTCTGCTGTGTATACTTGTATAGGTTGTTCACTGCTTGACAGCACAACATCTAAGGGAGTGTTATTTACTTCCTAATTATTATACATTTGTATAAAATGCTTCAATATAAATAAATTATTGAATGATGAAAGTTATTATATGTTGTTTTATGAAGTACAGAAGCTGAAGTAAGGGGGTGACTTTGTCTAATTTGCAAAAAAAAATAAAATAAAGGTATTATATGAAGCCTCAGCAGCCCTAACACTAATTGTAGTCACTTTCAAGTTCAACACTGAATGGTTCTAGCTAATACTTGGGTAAGTAACAGAGGCTGGGTTGATGTTGAATGATACTACCAGCCAAGAAGGCGGAAAAGAATAAGAGAAGAATTACACTTCAGATTTGGAAATATGAGACTAGAACTCAAGAGAAAAGGGTTGGAAGACTAGACAGTTGAATTTGTGAGAGTGCATGAGATTGTCCAAATACATGTGAGCCAAGAATATACTCACGGGTAAGAAACTCAGTAACCCAGCCCTGAACAGGCAGAAAGTGGGAAAGTAGTCAAAAATACCCATAGAAAATAGTTAGAATAGTAAGAGAATTAAAGGAAATAGTATCACAGAGACAAAAAACTCTGAAGAGAAATAGGTGGTCAATATGATCAAAAGAAAAGACACATCACAGCATTATCTTTGATAAACAGACGCTCTTGGTACCTTCAACAAGAATAAATTCTAGGGTTGGAATCGTATGGGAATCAGATTGCAAAGAGTTGAGAGAATGGAAGGTAAGTAACTAGAGGTAATAAAGGTAGACTAGACACTTAAATCTGATTTTGAATGAACAGAGATTATTATTTCAAGTGCAAATTCTTATAGAAAAAAATGCTACATTAGAAACTAATTTCTTAGGTCAGCCTATAGTATTTATTCAGTCTATAATGAAAGCCAGAAACTGCAGATTGGTAATTAATATTAGAGGAAAGAAATGCTGTTTGCAGCACTTGTAATCAAACAAAATTTAAAAATAATATACTTCAATAACAAACTGCTTTTTTTCTAGGTCTTGAATGCTGGTAGCTGAGGAAAATAGATTTAAGTAAAGAATTACAAGTTGGCAGATAGTTTTAATGTAAGGATTTTAATATGAACTTCCAGGAATGTTTAAGGTCTTACATTTTTTTTGTTTCATTTGGTCTAATTTTACTTCAAAACAAATAACTATGCTTTACTTTGACTCTTCTATATCACTGGTGTTAATCTCATAGTTTCCAGCTCTGTTTGAAGTCTCTTTTTAGGTATTTGCAAACAAGAGAGAGAAAGAGAAAAGAAATTGTAGTTTTAAAAAGTGTATATAGAAGCCAATCTCAACTTTAGTGTGAAGAGAAGTATCTGTGATTCAAAGGCATTTATTTTTTAAAGTACATTCTGGGCCGGGCACAGTGGCTTACACCTGTAATCCTAGCACTTTGGGAGGCCGAGGCGGGCGGATCACAAGGTCAGGAGATCGAGACCATCCTGGCTGACACGGTGAAAC